>NC_137618.1:36486338-36523767 GCF_963280865.1 Gymnoscopelus braueri
ATAATTTGGGGGTCCTTGACATGAAAAAGATTGAGCACCACTGATATAGAAACATAAGTTTTTCAGATAACTGTTGGGATTTAGGAGACATGTAGAATCGGCTTTCAGGTCTCAATGGGTTAAGACCGGGAAGGGAACACATCTGTGTCATTTAAGATTTCTTTGGGGTATTAAAAAATAGCAGATCTACAAGCTCATAGCGCGGCACAAAGTGCTGCGCTATGAGCTTGTAGATCTGCTATTTTGAAAAATCATGAAAAGTTGTGCAAATCTTTGAATATATATATTTGAAGCAAACATTTTTAACTCAAATATTTGCTTCTGGGGATTCTACAAATGTCCTCTAAATCTTTTTTTTTTTTAACATTATTTTGCTATCAGTGGCTCTCAAACTATCCCTCCATCTCAATTATTTTGTTCCAGGGACCCACTACACCCCAGAAGCAGAGATTTGAGTTAAAAAAATATTGTTTCCAAAAATATATGTATTCAAAGATTTGCACCAATTTTCACGATTTTCCAAAAATAGCAGATCTACAAGCTCGTAGCTTGTATATCTGCTATTTTTGAATAGCCAAAGAAATATAAAAATGACACAGATTCTTTCCCAGTTTCAATGGGTTAAATGACTCTGAGACTGAGAGTTTACAAATGTAACGTGACCACATGGACCTGTAAGTTACAAATGGATACTGTTCCTGCAGAAACAGTGTGGGCGTAATCTCGTTGATGTCCGACACAGGATGTTCCATAGAAAATGGGTGATGTCACGTCCTCCATTCCCAAACTTTCCCTAGCTGTTGTGTTGTTAGGGCTGACAAAATATATACACTTAAAAGATGTTTTTATGTTAAATATTTCAAAAGTCTGGCTATTCCCAAAGGAAAGAAACATTTAAAAGTTTGAACGGAGCTTCTTGGTGGAAGTATGTCAGAGTTAGAGCATGCCAAGTCTTTGAGGACAGGATAGAAAATTAAGATAAATGTTGTGTTTCAAATACCCCATGTATATAGGGTTAAAGTGGTTCAACTGCTTTTGATGCTATGAACTTATTTTACTGGGGACCCCCTGGAACCCCCTCAAGGACCCCACTTTGAGAACCACAGCACCAATTAACTCCGAGGAATGTACATGTGTAGCCATGGCGTATAGGCCTGACTCTGGGTTTTGTCTGCTGTACAATAATAATGCTGTATCTCTTGCCCTCTCGCTTTCTATAAACGGCTTCTGCGGAGCAGTTGCAGCGTCTGATGGCTTTGTGTTCTTTGGTTTGCGCGGTATCATCAAGGCTGGCAAGTCAGCCTATCTCTTAACCATGCGTAGTGTAAATATTTGATTCCAATTGAAAGAGGCAGGCTTGAAATAACATGAGGTTAGCCAGCCTTTAACAGACAAACTTTTAATTACGTGTGTGGAGAGACAAGTGAGGCATGGCCTGTTAGGGCTGATGTCAGCGGTATTTTTTTTGCTTGTGGTATATTAGGTTGGGGGGGCTGGGGGGTTCCAAAACCCAGCAGACAAATGAGCTTTTAAATGCCCCTTCCTCAACTGATGCTATCATTGAAGTATTCACTCGAGAGAGAGAGAGAGAGAGAGAGAGAGAGAGAGAGAGAGAGAGAGAGAGAGAGAGAGAGAAGAGAGAGAGAGAGAGAGAGAGAGAGAGAGAGAGAGAGAGAGAGAGAGAGAGAGAGAGAGAGAGAGAGAGAGAGAGAGAGAGAGAGAGAGGAGAGAGAGAGAGAGAGAGAGAGAGAGAGAGAGAGAGAGAGAGAGAGAGAGAGAGAGAGAGAGAGAGAGAGAGAGAGACCTTCTTTTTAGCATGCACTGTGTGTGTGAGCGAGCGAGCGTGTTCATAAGTGTGTGTGCGCACACTTATGATCCTGCGGTTGAGCGCTGATTGTCTGCTGACCCGGTCAGCCCTGGTGCCCCGTGGTGCCAGTGTAACAGGCTTGGCAGTGTGGGTACTGAGGTTCACACACACACAAAACACCACGACACGTCCCATCAGCTAATGACTCATCTCTTTCCCACCCCTCCCTCTCTTTCTCCTCGCTCTCCCCCCTCTCTGTCCCCTCTGTTCCTCTCTGTGTCTGTCTCTGTGCAGGGGACATCACTCAGAAGGGCTATGAGAAGAAAAGAGGCAAACTGTTGGCACCGTTCATCCCACAGATACAAGGTAAGACCCCGACGTTCAGCCTAGGTCCTGCTATAAAAACATAGCCTTGTTAACTGTAGGCTATATATTACCTGAGTAGTAGTACTACCTGTAGCTAGCTACAGACGGTGCCTGTTTGCATAGCGGTTTGCATAATGTCTGTTTCCAATCACAAACGAAAGGAGAGCGCATCGTCTCCTCTAGGCCGTCGAGGCGTGCCGGATTTCAGGCTAGCTAGACGGAAGAGGCATTCAGAGTGTTGAACATTCTAAGTCATATATTGCCATGAAACTGTCATGAAATATCACTCGGGGCGCATCGTTGCGGCTCTGAAGCTACACAGTCCTCTCTGCAGGATGCCAAGACAACTTACCTCATCAGATACATCCTCGGTAGGCGTGTCCTTGACTCCTCCTTTTAAGGTCGGGTTTTAACTGCCGTCCAACGTGTAGGTGTTGAGAGTGTTATATCTATGCCATAGCCCTGTATGGGAATTAGATATATATACACTCCTAATGAAATGATTTCCCTCTATGATGGTGGGGGGGGGGGGGGGAGGGGCTGACGTAATGGAGACCGTAAAAGACAAGGTTGTGGACCGCTGAATGAATCATAACTGGTGCAGATTACTATCTCAAGGTCGCACGTCGCGTCCTGTTTTCCATCTCCACACTTCATTGTGTCCATGTGCAGCTCTAACCCACACAGGACAATCTGGAGTGTTAACTTAACACATCGTGTGCCAGAGGTTTATTAAAATAGGGTACATCTAGTGCCAGCATATCTTCCATCCACTTACGCTGACATGTTGCGTGCTGTAGAAGCCCCGACGAGGACTCGCATGTAAACAAAGCGTGCGTGCGAGACGGTGGAGGGTCCCGACTAACGCCGGGAACAATAATATTTCTAACGCGATCCTCCATTGCAGAGTGATCGCCGATCGAAAACGGCTCACTTCCACCACGTTAAAAAGAAATAGGAATTAAGCTTTTAGTCAAGGAGTTAACATTGGAGTGGACGACTGGAAGCATTTTTTACATGGATCCACATCCGGCCTCTCCTTCTTAGGGACTCCTTGGATGATCCCAAAGTTTCGTTAGAGCGCCCCACGTGGGATTTTTTTTTTCTAAACTAAAATGGTCCAAAACTGTCCGGACCGTTTATGGCACATAACGCATAGCTTCTCAAAAACGGTCCGGACCGTTTTTGGCACTCGATGTGTTAAAGGACGACTTCACCCATTTTCAACCTATGTTCATATAACTGGTCCTCACTAATGCTCATGATAATATGGTGCCATGTTTCTGTACTCCGTCTGTGTCTCAAAGGAGGGCTGTGGACAGTTCAGAAACCCGCCTACCAGTGACATCATCGATCGGGAATGCAAGCTTATAGAAACGGCAGGCTTTCTATTCCTGGAAAGTTTGCTATAATAGAAGCCATTGTTCTTGCATCAATAAAAATCGAATGACATTTTTCAAATCTTTGGAAAATAAAAAGATGCCTTACGACGATGTCACTAGTAGGCGGGTTTCTAAACTGTCCACAGCCCTCCTATGAGAGTATTAGTGAGGACCAATTATACGAAGATAGGTCGAAAATGACTGAAGTCGTCCTTTAACTCTAGTATAAAAATGGCCCCACAATGGCTCCTCCTTTTCTTACAGAGTTGACAGTGTGAGAGAACAGTTGTTCTTAATCATCTGCGTGCGTGTGTGTGTGTGTGTGTGTGTGTGTGTGTGTGTGTGTGTGTGTGTGTGTGTGTGTGTGTGTGTGTGTGTGTGTGTGTGTGTGTGTGTGTGTGTGTGTGTGTGTGTGTGTGTGTGTGTGTGTGTGTGTGTGTGTGTGTGTGTGTGTGTGTGTGTGTGTGTGTGTGTGTGGGGGGGGGGTGCGTGCGTGCGATCCCATTGCAGAGTAGTTGTTTGAATGGCCAGATGAGAGCTTTTAAATCCCAAGCGGTGCTACAGTAGTTACTGTACATCTCTAGTGTGAAGTTTCTGGGCAGCCCCATGCGTCTCCCTGTCTGGTCGCATTATAATCTGTCTGCGTCCTGCGAGGACGCGTGGGCATGGCCTTACGTATATTTATCCATCCATTCAATTGTATTTTTAGCCTCCGGTCAGTCATTCAAGTCGAGCAGGCCCAGTCAGTCCCCGTGGCTGGATTTTAAAGAGTAGGTGGTTTGTGGTGGAGTCCTAGAGAGGAGTTTCTGTCCGTCTAGCTTGCTCCCTTTGCTCCTTCAGTCTCCTCCTGCGCTCCCCCAGACCAGGGTCCTCCGTGGCAAGATGTTTGGGTTTGGCCCGCGCTCAGAAGAACACCAAGCCTCAGTGGAAAAAAATGGAGCCCAATGGTGGACCGCTCACTCCAGGCTTTTCCACTGGAGTTAGCAGGCCTGTTATTTAGCTTGGGCGGATCATATCTTACCCTCCTCTCTCTCTGTCTCTGTCTCTCTTTCTCTCTCTCTCTCTCTCTCTCTCTCTCTCTCTCTCTCTCTCTGGCTTTCTAACTCCCACTTCTGGCCCCTCACGAGTATCTTCTCTATCAGTCAGCCATTGGTTAGAGCCGTTCACTCTGGATCCAAAAAGACCTGAGGAGTGAGTGGAGGTGAACGGACGAGCTACAGAGTGGGGTAAGAGCTCTTCTGTGATGGTGTGACACATCCGTACGCCTGATAAAAAGTGCATGAGGATGTGGTTTGGGTTGGGGGGGGGGGGGTGGTTGGGGGTATTTTGGGATATTTGGTCGGGAGGAAAGTCAAGGATCAGTTTTTTTTTGTCACTCTGCTTTTGGTTCGTCTCATCTCGTTCACATTTTTGTTAAACAAACTGCCACACACACACAGTGGAGTGGTTTGCCCGGTTGATGTTAACCTTTCACTAACAACCCTCTCCTGCGTGTTGTTGAGGGTTTCTTGGCTGCAGGGTTGAAATAGGACCACAGTGGACAGTGGGCTCACAGCTCCATATGGAGTTTCATTAGACGTTTTACTGCCTTATATTTCACCATTGTCTGAAGGCTGCGTTTGAGCCAAGCGTGATAAAAGTTGCGTCGCTGTTCAAAGCCAGACTTGTTTGTTGGATGAATTGGATTATTATTTTCTTCTCTTTGTAATGTAGAGTTTCTGTCACACTGAACAATTGTGAAGAACTAATAATTTCTGGTCCAGGCCTTTAAATACACAGAGAAATGATATACTTCACTGTAGGTATGATTTATACATATGGATTCCAATAGTTTGAAGGTCTGTTTTTAGAGCCTAACCTGTGTGTGTAGATTGCAGGTTCTGTTTCACCTCCTCAGTATGGATAAATGTGTCCCAGCCCTTTAAGAAAGAAATATTTAGTCAAATGGAACCGTTTCGGCTTTATTCTTTCTTTTTTCTCATTTCGACTCACCTTTTCTAAAGTGACCTCTGCATTTATTTCACTATTTTAGACAGAATGTCATGCAAGACAATAGCATAATATTCCT
Source organism: Gymnoscopelus braueri (assembly GCF_963280865.1). Taxonomy (NCBI): domain Eukaryota; kingdom Metazoa; phylum Chordata; class Actinopteri; order Myctophiformes; family Myctophidae; genus Gymnoscopelus; species Gymnoscopelus braueri. The sequence goes on from NC_137618.1 coordinate 36,491,962, forward strand.
ATGACTTCACAATAGGACGGTGGGGTATTATGCAAGTCATTAGACGAGCTTAGTCGTTCTCGAGGTGACAGGCACTGTGCACGTGAGGCACACAGATAAGTGTTGCCATCGGCCAGGTGCTGAAAAATTCCTCAGGATTCCCTGAGAGCCAATTGCAGCCTCTGTTGTGGCAGAGCACAGCGCTGATTGGCTCGCTGCCGCGTGTCTGTGAAGTGTGTTCTCCCCGGCAACCAGACCCGATAGCCTGACTGGTTATAGACCTGTTTTCTCTGGGGGCTTTGGAAAGGCCATTGTGTGACTGGGCCGTTAGAATGACATAAGAGACCAGCACATATTTATGTGGGTGTCCGAGCCCGGGGATGAGCGTGCATGCTGTGAATGTGCATTTGTGTGTAGCCTATATGGTGTGTGTGTGTGTGTGTGTGTGTGTGTGTGTGTGTTTTGAGTGCTCAGGATGATTAATCTCATGTAATGTGTGTCTACATTATGTGTGCATGTTCAGAATTCCAAGAGGTTTATTTGTCACTCACCCCATACAGGTGCAGTGATATGGTGTGACATGCTCCGCAGACTGGGCTATGAATATAATGAAAAGAAAACACGATAATAGGCTAATACAACAAGGTATAATATAACAGTACAAATTTAGCAGGGAGAATAATGCGTACGTGCGCGTGTTGACACATCCTGTCCGTAAATGTCCTTAACCCATTAAGACCTGAGGCAGATTCTACAAAATGTCTTCTAAATCCTAACAGTTCTTTGAAAAAAGAACTGTGTTTCTATATCAGTGGTTCTCAAACGTTTTCATGTCAAGGACCCCCAAAATTATTTGTAATTTGGCCGTGGACCCCCATCTTGTTTTTTTGTTCCAGGGACCCCCAAGAAGCAAAGATTTGAGTTACAAATGTTCGCTTTAAAAATAAGTATATTCAAAGATTTGCACACATTTTCACAATTTTTCAAAAACAGCAGACCTACAAGCTCGCCGCGCTACAAGCTTGTATATCTGCTATTTTTGAATAGCCAAATAAATCTAAAATGACACAGATGCTTTCCAGGTCTTAATGGGTAAAGCCGCGTTGAACGTACGTATCTGTAATAGTGGATTTAGCTAGATAAAGGTATTTAGGTAACGTGATTGTGTCCATTATGTGTGCTGATGAAGACAGTGTTCTTTCATTGAAGATACGGACTGTACAGTAGGTCTATAACTCAGCATTACTGGGTGCACTGCCTCTGTCTAAAAGAGTTGCTGACGGCACAGAGCTCCATGATCCTCACTAAGCTGTCTGTCTGGCTGGCTGGCCGGCCGGCAGGTTCGGTTTGGAGCTGAACCGTGTTGGTCGGGCAGTTTTGTGGGAGGGAATCTGTCCCAAAACGCTTGGGAGACACTTCGTAAGCCAGCGAGGTCAACCAAGGTCAAAAGTCAAAACAGAGGCTAGAAAAAGGAACCTCAAAATCAGTTAAGTCTGGAAAAGCTTCCTGTTTCTTTATGGTTGTTCATTAGCAAAACTGCAACAAGGGAAGAATTAGGAAACACTGAAACGTGATTATTCTAATTCAATTATTATTATTATTGGTTATGTTCATAATATGAAGGACATATCCTGTCATATTATATGTCAGCTGTGATACAGCTGTTTCATCTCCACTGGTCGCTTACTGTACATACTGTAGGACATTGTATTATTTTTGCACCGTGTCGGACCTTTCATTTACAGAGGAAAGCAGGACGCCGGGGATGCATGTTTTTGGTTCATATGTTTACCCAGATCTATTCAAACTACACTAAGAAGCCTTTGAAACTCAAACTTAAACACTCCTTGTGCTCCCACTGACAGGAAACCGCTGTGCAAAGCTGTAGGATATACAGCTGAGCTATAGCATATTGGTACAGTTGTGCCTGCTTCCTGTTCCATTGTGTCTCTGATTGTGTGCGCACACACACACACACACACACACACACACACACACACACACACACACACACACACACACACACACACACGCACACACACACACACACACACACACACACATAAACACACTCCCCCTAGAGAGAAACCCACTTGGGAGCTATTTTTGAACCACGCTGTACGACTGCATTCTCACAGGATCCTCTGCTCAGTTCTCCGCATCTTTCCCTCCTCCCCGAAAATACACCAACACCAAAAGACCTGAAAGGAAACGTGGAGGTGGAAAGCCTGATTTATACTCTGTTGCGCACCGGTGTCGCACACCAAAAATCTATAAGGTGCCTGCCTAAGCTTGTAGATCAGCTATTTTCGGGAGACCAAGTATAAACTAGAAAATATTGTTCCTGAAGAAACCATGTGGGCTCGCTTCAAGCCAGAACATATTAGTATAAAAAGTACAAACTATCAAGATCCCAGGCAGTACTCTCTTTGACTTGGTATCTCTGACTGTGTTGTATGTGTGTGTAGAGTCTAGACTTGACTCCGGTTGATCAGCTGTTTCCATTCTACTAATTGCCATCAGTTGTGTGTGTGTGTGTGTGTGAAATAGCAGATCTACAAGCTCATAGATTCACATTGTAGATTGGCTGTATGTGGTTACTGTAGGTTTTGTATTAATAATAAAATGCTGCTAAAAGTAACTAAAGCTGTCAAATGCTGTAATTGTTGTGGAGTAGAAGTAACAAAAATGGAAAGTGAAGTAGAAGTACCTCAAAATTGTACTGTGCATTGTAAGCACTTGTATAGTACTTGAGTAAATGTACTTAGTAACTTTTCACCACTGAGCAGCCAATGACTGACAGGCTAGACATCACCAGGTGTACTCATTGCTAGAGTGCAGAGGGACATGGGTTGATATTAATGGTCTTAACTCAAAATGTATACATCACACAGCTTAGATCTTTGGATTAAATCAAAGAGCAGACCTGTGCGAACTTGGTGATGTAAAAAACAAAATCTGTAGTGTAAAAATTGCGGCCGCAGTGACTTAACGAAAACATGGGTCATTCCTCCTGTGTCCTTCTCTTTCCCTTCTAGCAAACACCATTAGTGTGTATTGGAAAAGCTGAAAAGACTTTGAGATCCACATGTGCTCTAAAGTGGGATAGCTTCAAAAGTATAAAAGCGAACAAAAGGTTAAACACAGCAATGGAAGTCATAATATACCTCAACACTGCGCAAAAAACCCAAGAATCCCTAGATATCGTTGCCCGAATATTACCAGATATGATGCAAATATGATGATATCCAAATGGGATACTCTCCGAACAGTATTTGAAATATATTTCATGGTCGGAGCATATCAACTACGGATGTGGGACCACTTTTATTCTTGATAGAATATGGAGTGTATCATCCCAGATACTGTATATTACCACATGCCATATTCGGGAAATAATTCTAATCAGTGTCTAAAATATCTCATCAGAAATGGACAGCTGTCATATGTGGAGATGATTCGTTACTCATATCCAATGTCAAGATATGACCACTATCCATATTTGAAGTCCAAACACCAGTTGCAGCTTATGTCAGGATATTGCATTGATACGATCTGTAACCATATTTGAAGTCCAAACACCACTTTCATTTTATGTCAGGATATTGTATCGATACGACCTGTAACCATATTTGAAGTACGACCTGTAACCATATTTGAAGTCCAAACACCACTTGCATTTTATGTCAGGATATTGTATCGATACGACCTGTAACCATATTTGAAGTACGACCTGTAACCATATTTGAAGTCCAAACACCACTTGCATTTTATGTCAGGATATTATATCGATATGACCTGTAACCATATTTGAAGTCCAAACACCACTTGCATTTTATGTCAGGATATTGTATCGATACGACCTGGAACCATATTTGAAGTCCTAACACCACTTGCATTTTATGTCAGGATATTGTATCGATACGACCTGTAACCATATTTGAAGTCCAAACACCACTTGCATATTATGTCAGGATATTGTATTGATACGACCTGTAACCATATTTGAAGTCCAAACACCACTTGCATATTATGTCAGGTTATTGTATTGATACGGCCTGTAACCATGGCCGATCTACTTTGAAGATAAATATTAAGCTAAAAATGACAACAAAAAATCACTTTCAAATGAGCAATATTTATTTTTTAACAGAGCTGGGGCCAAGACATTGATACGATCTGTAACCATATTTGAAGTCCAAACACCACTTTCATTTTATGTCAGGATATTGTATCGATACGACCTGTAACCATATTTGAAGTACGACCTGTAACCATATTTGAAGTCCAAACACCACTTGCATTTTATGTCAGGATATTGTATCGATACGACCTGTAACCATATTTGAAGTACGACCTGTAACCATATTTGAAGTCCAAACACCACTTGCATTTTATGTCAGGATATTATATCGATATGACCTGTAACCATATTTGAAGTCCAAACACCACTTGCATTTTATGTCAGGATATTGTATCGATACGACCTGGAACCATATTTGAAGTCCTAACACCACTTGCATTTTATGTCAGGATATTGTATCGATACGACCTGTAACCATATTTGAAGTCCAAACACCACTTGCATATTATGTCAGGATATTGTATTGATACGACCTGTAACCATATTTGAAGTCCAAACACCACTTGCATATTATGTCAGGTTATTGTATTGATACGGCCTGTAACCATGGCCGATCTACTTTGAAGATAAATATTAAGCTAAAAATGACAACAAAAAATCACTTTCAAATGAGCAATATTTATTTTTTAACAGAGCTGGGGCCAAGACCTCCAAAACACAGACACACCTCAAAACTCTTCTCCACACACACACCTCAAACTCTCCCTCTCTCCACACACGCACTTCCAAACTCCCTCTCCACACAACTAGGAACAAGGTAGGAACGACGGGTCAAGATTGGGCAGAAGTCTCTGGAGAACTGAACTGACTTTTTAAACGGAACGGGGTGTGAGTGATGCTAAAAAAATATTAAAATAAACATCCACACACACACACACACACACACACACACACACACACACACACACACACACACACACACACACACACTATCCTAAACTGTTCACAACTGTACTCCTAAAAACAGTATTAAAATAAAAACATCCACACACACCACCGTTAACTGTGCACAACTGTACTCCGAAGCTTTTGAAAGGGTGCATAAATGTTTCGTGTTCCAGTTCAGTTCCCCATAGCTTTGTTTGATTGGCTCAGCATCAGATTTGAACCAGAAACATAATGACACCTTCACGTGTTTCCAGTCCAAATCTGCCGCTAAGCCAATCAAACAAAGTAAACTGAACTGGAACCATTTATACTCCCTTCCAAAAGCTTAGGAGTCCAGTAGCCTATACACAAATCCACAGAGCTCTGCCCTGTAGGTGGCGCAGCCATTGCTGCGGTGTCAGACTCGGTGTCAGTCAGCTGCAGTCACTGACGTTACTCTTGAGTATTTTACCTGCTTTTTACTAACTTTTACTAACTTTTACTAACACTAACTTTACAAAGATGTATAGTTATTTAGTAATTAAACCAAGCAGGTAAAGAGTAACGTCAACAGACGGACAGAACCGCAACAGCTGCTGACTGAGTCTGACACCGCAGCAATGGCGCGCTACCTACAGGGCAGCGCTCCGTGGATTAGTGTATAACTAAAAGGCTTTACACTCCAGTGTCGCCTTCTTCCTTCTCACTCTCCTGCAGATAGTGATGCTTGCCCTCTGCAGCAGGGGGGTTTGTCTGGTGAAGAGTTCGTAGTTTGTGCGAACACGGTTGGACTTCGGCTCCACACACTTCCTTCGGTTTTCATCCAGGGCAGTTTGACATGAAGCCATTATTTTGGACAGCCGTCCGGCGCGCCACTTTGGTGAAGTTATTTTAAAGGCAGTCTTGTCTTCATCACTCTCTTCATCACTGACAAAGTTCGCGTCCGCACCACTGAGGTAGTCCAAGTCCTCTCTCTCTCCTCCCTTCTGCCCAATCTTGACCCGTTTCTTGAAAAGCTGTGTAACAGATGAGAAGAGGAGGTTAGACTTTTAAAGCGATCAACAAAACTAAATAAGTAAATACAGTATGAGGGTTATATTATGGCTAGCTCTAGTACCGAGCATTAGAAAGTTCTCGCTAACCTCTGGACCAGGAACAGTGCATTTTCCATTGACTGTAAAATGAACAGGTGTACATTATGACAAGGGCTCCCAAGCTTTTCAGGCTGTGACCCCCCTTCATAATATTTGAACTGGGGCCCCCCCACCCTGACAAGCACTTTAGGAATTTTAGGAGTTGAGGCATTACATTTAGTTGACACGGTTCCACAGATAAATGTTGTGAAAATAGCTGATCTACAAACTCACAACTTGAGGACGTCCTCAGAGTTACTACAGGGGGTCCGCCAAATCTTTGTTTGATATGATTTATTTTTTCTACATTAACCACTTGAACCCTAGCATCCCTTTTCTGAGGAGAACTTTAGCCAGAAAAAAGATCAGCAAAAGTTTATCTGAAACACAATTTTATACAATATAGAGGGGGTCCCTGCTTCAACTCTCTCTCAGCTTGGCCTGAAAACGTTGAAGACCCCTGCGTTAAACCGTATGTTGGTTTGTTTACTGTCGAATGAGAAAACAATGTTGCACTAAAGTAATTATCAGGGTACCCCCCAAAATTATTTGGGTCCCCGACCCCCAGTTTGGGAACCATTGAGAGTAGGATCACTACACTTGAGAAAACCTAAGTATGATTTTGATATTCACTGAAACAAGGCAGTTTTATGATGCTGAAAGCCTATTGTCTATGGTGGGAAGCCTTTTATAACCCCACCTTTTGTGTAAAATTCACTTTTTGGCCAGGAAATAAAACGTCCTGACAGAAAAGCTTTGATTCACTCAAGTGTGCCACCGATCTGGACTGGACAATAAAAAAAATGCTATGACAGATCTGTAGAATAGGCTTAAAGGTAGGGTAAGTGATTTGCTTTGGTTAAAATAAGTGTTAAATAGCTCTATATTGTGATAGTACTCATTGCTATAGAGTGTTTGTTCAGTAACAGGAGTCTCCTTGTCTCTCCACCTCTTTATTAAACAGAAAATGCATTTTCGTTTCAGTTCAATTTTATCCAACCAGGACAGAGAACTCAATCTGGATACAGATTAAACAAGTGAAATTGGAAGTGATGACACTAAGAAATGAGCAGACAAAATTGGAACTGGAACACTATACAAATTAAGCTAAAAAAAATTGTACTTTCTCCTGATTGGCTGAGATTTTGACACCTACCAAAACATTTATTTTCTGTTTATTAAAGAGCTGGAGAGACAGGGAGACATCTGTTACTGAAAAAACACTATAGCAATGATTACTATCAGAATATAGTATTTTAACCTTTTAACAAAATACTTTTAGTTTTAACCAAAAAATATCACTTACCCTACCTTTAAGATCAGAAACCCATGTTTTTGTTTTGGCGAGTAGTGAAACTAGTATATTGTTTATTTTTTACTACTAATATAGCTCTGGACCAGAGCTATATTATGGCAGCTACACAACCCAAGCTATAAACATTTGGACTGTATGACCCCTCTGCTTTGTCTCCTCCAGTGTATTTCTCAGTAATTACCACCTCACTGTTATATCCCTTACATAAAAAAGGTAATTGATAATTCACGTGATCAATAAAATGCAACAGTAATAGAGCAGGGCAATAACTCACCCGATCTTTCCTGCTGGTAAGGGTCTTTATCCAGTTCCATCTTCTGAGCGGCTTTGATGTTCTCATAAGCCCTGTTGCAGGCTCCTAGTGAATGAAAATTACAACAAAAATACCAAGTTATGAACTCTAAATGTATTATAGTAAGGCATCTCAAAAGGATAGTGATCACTCAAAGAAATGAGCAGACAAAATGTAAACTGGCAAACAAAATGGGGGTACTCTCCTGATGAACATTTATTTTCTGTTTATTTGAGAGCAAGAAGAGACCCCTGTTATTTAGCAAACACTATAGAAATTACCATTTGAATAGAAAACTAACCTTTTTAACAAAAACAACAATATAACATTTTGCAATATTAGATGGTTAGTGTGCCATCTGTTATCTTTAACACATTGACTGCCAGAGTTTATTCATAATGTACTCACCCCTGTGCCAGCAATTTGCGTGTTTTTTAATTTTTTTGTTTTGTAATTTTTCATTCAAATACATTCTCTGATTGTGTTGTCAAGCACCTACGATTGTTCCACCAGTAGAGAGCAGCACATCCAAACATTGATCACCTCGCTCACCCCCTCCCAAACAGGCCCACGTCATATCCGGTCATTCAAAGGATGTGACGTTTTCGACAATTCCCGGCCCGCTGATCGGCCTGAAAACGACGTGATACACTACGACGATGACTGTTAGTCACCCGGACCAAAGAAAATAGAAGTTGAGCTGTCCGTTTGTCTTTTATACCGTGTGAAAAACCGTGTTTTTCCTTATTCTGGCCGAAAATCACCGGAGAAAAACAACGTGACCCGGAAATGATTTTTTTTTTTTACATCCGGCTCCGGGTGAGTGTGACGTAAGTGGAAAACGAAAGTGTTGATGAGAAATAAACACAGCCATGCGATCACAGATTAAACAATGAAAATTCAAAAGAACGTGTCAACCCGTTCTTAGGAATCCTGGCACTCAAGCGATGGATTTGAAAGAACGTGTTGACGCGATCTTGGCACTGTATGTGTTAACAGTGTCAAATCAACACTAATCTACAATGTAGGTATTTAGCAGACGCTTTTTATCCAGAGCGACTTGCAGTAAGCAAGGTAACGCATACATAGAAAATACCTCACGATCACAGGTAAGCAGCAGGTCATCCAATTGTTAAAATTACAAGCAATTTAAGGACATAAGTCCCCAAATTAACGTGATATCAGACTTACTTCTGACTAGGCTGGTGGTCCACTGGGGCTCTGAGTCGTGAATAGCCTGCATCACAGCCTGGGTCACCACCTCATTGTGAGCAGTACGGAAGCTGTGGAAAATCACACTTTTAAGATACCCCTCATTCAGCATAATATTTTTTTTTTCCTAAAATGTTTATCCCACGATTTTGTAACCCCATTTTTTACACCCAGTGCCAATTGTCTATGTAATCCTGGGCATATGGGGGCGGCCATAGCTGAGTGGTTAGTGAGCCCGCCTAGGGAACCAGCTGGCCCTGGTTGCCCCAGGTTCGATTCCAGGCTATCCCAGCATATGTGCCGATGATATGAAATTTGTCCCTGAGCAAGACTCTTAACCCCAATTGCTCACAGGTTCTCATTGGAAACAAGACCGCAAGGACTTTCATGAACGACCTGTTAAAAGGAATTATCCTTATCCTTACTACCTTCCCTCTGCCAACCTAGGGAGGCCAGGGCCGAGCTCATGCCTCCTTCAATGCATGAGAGCCAACTGACCTTCTTATCACCTGACAGGGGAGAGTTTCCCTGGTTGGACGTAGCGCGTGGAAGGAACACGTTATTCCAACCAGTTCCTTTCCCCTCCATCAGGCGCCCCGGCTGGCCAGGGGGAGGCAGTATAGTGACCAGGATTACTGCATGTTTTTGTGAGGGTATCTACCCTAGGAGACACGGGGAGAACATGCAAACTCCACACAGAGAGGCCCTTTCGCCAACCCCACCTAGGGTATGGGCACTGATATTTTCAGCATAACATGATACAAAAGTGTTATGTTATTTCACAAACAGAGGCATTTCAGAGGTGGGGGGGGGGGGGGGTGGGAACATACCTGTCCTCCGGCTGGACCTGCCATCTCTCTCCGAGGCTTCTATAGATTTAACGGACGGTGGTCTGTAGGGACATTAATACAGTGGTGTCAGTCTAACTGTACTTTTCAGGCCCTGACCCCCCAAAATAATCATATTTGAACTGGGGACCCCCCACCCTGACAAGCACTTGGAATTGTAGGCATTACATTTAGTTTGACTCGGTTCCACAGATAAATATTGTGAAAATATCCGAACTACAAGCTCACAACGCCTAGCACTGCTAGGCGTGAGCTTGTAGATCGGCTGATTTCACAATATTTGCCTATTTTTTACATAATATTTGGCCAATTTGGTATTAAAAGGTCTTAAATTCCTTAAATTGTAACTTTATAAATGTGCAGATACCCTGTATACACTGTATGTTGGTGTGTTTACTGTTGAGTGAGAAAACAATGTTGCACATTAAGCTAATCATCTGGGGACACTGCTCTAGGGTCTAGGCACCTAGCTCTCCTTACGCTTTACTTTGGGATATACTCCATACATCAAAACGGCTCACGATGTGAGCCGTTGTGAGCTTGTAGATCGGCTATCGAGGTATTAAAAGGTCTTAAAAGTCCTTAAATTGTAACTTTATAAATATGCAGGTACCCTGTATACAATTTTACTGTATGTTGGTTTCTTTACTGTCGAGTGAGAAAACAATGTTGCACTAAGGTAATCATCTGGGGACCCTCCAAATCATTTGGGGACCCCCAGTTTGGGAACCATTGCAAGTATGATCACTACACTTGAGTAAACATAAGTATGATTTTGATATTCGCTTAAACAAAGGCAGTTTCATGATGCTGAAAGCCTATTGTCTATGGTGGGAAGCCTCTCAGACCCCCAGATTTTGTGTAAAATCCACTTTTTGGGAAGGAAATAAAATATGTCCACCAGACAGAGAATCTTTGATTCACTCAAGTGTGTTTATTCAAGTCCTGCATCACCCTGTTAGCGTATTTCTCAGTAATGACCACCTCACTGTTAATTATCCCTTACATAAAAAGGCAATTGATAATACACGTGATCAATCAAATGCAACAGTAATAGAGCAGGGCAATAACTCACCCGATCTGTCCTGCTGGTAAGGGTCTTCGTCTTTTTTATGTCCTCCGGTCCCGTCCAGCTCCATCTTTTCACTGCCTCCTAGTGAATGAAAATTACAACACAAATACCATGTTATGAACTCTAAGTGTATTATATTAAGACATCTCAAAAGGATAGTATTAGTGATCACTCAAAATGCAAACTAAATGGGAGTACTCTCCTGATGATGAAATGTATTTTGTTTATTTGAGAGCTAGAAGAGACAGGGAGACTCCTGTTATTTAGCAAACACTATAGAAATGATTACCATTTGAATAGCAAACTAACCTTTAAAAAAAAAGGGGGAAAAAAGAAAAAAATCACTTACACCAATATTACATTTTGCAATATTAGATGGTCAGTGTGCCATCTGTCATCTTTAACCGTGTCAAATCAACACTAATGAACAATGTAGGCATTTAGCAGACGCTTTGTATCCAGAGCGACTTACATTAAGCAAGGTTATCACATACATGCAGAGAGACAGTGTAGTGCCTCAGTAAAGTAGGATCACAGGTAAGCCAGGTCATCAAATTGTTAAAATCACAACCAATTTAAGGTCATATTACTACTCAGATTAACAGCCTGATATAAAACTTACTTTGGAGTTGGTGGAGGCTCAACTTTGGTGTCTGAAATCCTCTATTGTCTGGATCACAGCAGTTGTAACCTCCTCCTTATGAAGCGTTCGGAAGCTGAAGACAGACACACACACACACACACACACACACACACACACACACACACACACACACACACACACACACACACACACACACACACACACACACACACACACACACACACACACACACACAACAGATGCATTTAAAAACCAAGACCAGACCAAGGCATGTATGAATACAGTGGTGTCCAAGGCAATTATGTGCTGTGGAAGGCAGATAATGTTAATTATAATTGGATGCTTGGTCAAACATATCAATAATAATTTAGAAACAAATATAGTCTGTGAAAGCCAGACAATCAGAGATCTCTGCCTACTGACATGTCTGTGGTCATCTAAATTCAAAATGGTCACCATTATGTTAAATATATGGACTCAAGGCAGACTGTCTCACGATTATAAACATTTTGATATTGACCATTTGAGTACATACTGTACAGCTACCTTCACCAGTGGAATGCAAGTATGGATTACAATTGTAAATACTAGTAGCCCACCAATTTGGAATGAGTAAAATGATTTTTCTCAAAATCTGCTGCCTTTTAAAATGTACATGTTTTGGGGGGTCTTTTTTGGATTGAGATGGTCCAGGGGCTGGGTCTGGCCCCCAGGCCCATGTAAAGACTACGCAATAAAGAGTGTATGAATGGTACCAATAAATGGACTCAATTACGCCCCATCTTAGGTGTGCGCTGGTGTCACACAAAAATAGCTGATCTACAAGTGATGCAACACATTGTGAGCTTGTAGACCAGCCATTTTTAATACAGGCACCTTGTGCAACAAAGTATAAACCAGGCTTTATGGTTCATTTGTATCTCTGAGTTAAATTGTGTATCAACGCGTTAATCTTTGTATACAGTCAAATAAATTATTATGACATGACATCACAGAAATGTAACAGATGCCTGTTAAGTTGCACTGACAAGACTATTCATTCATATTCACACTTGATAGTGTAAATATACTCATAGTATTGACAGTAGCAATAATCTACTGAGTCATTATATTCACTGCTGATGGTTTAACACAGCCACAATTGGCACAGTGTACAGTAGGCTACAATAATTTAGATTACATTAGTAAAGGTCAATTGTAATGGTATTTGCCTTATTTTCTCACTGTTTGCATTTGCCCAGATTATTACTATCTCTATTAATTACCTGTCTCTGCACCAAAAGGTAGACACAAACAAGAAATAGCATAAGAGATTGGATGACAGCTCATTTTGGTTAAAGGTAGGGTAAGTGATATTTTTGGGTTAAAACAAACAATTTTTAAGGTTAAAGTACTATATTGTGATAGTAATCATTGGTACTGTATAGCAGGGGTCTTCAACAGGGGGTCCTCAGAGTTACTACAGGGGGGCCAACACATGTTTGTGTGATAGGAACTTTTTTTTTTAACCTGTTGAAACCTAGAATTCCTTTTCTGAGGGGAACATTAGCCAAAAATAGCAGATCTACAAGCTTGTAGATCGGCATTTCGGTTTGGTTAACAGTTACTGAACAAAATCTCTATAGCAATGATTACTGTCACACAATATAGAGCTACTTAACACTGTTACTGAACAAACACTATAGCTACTATCACAATATAGAGCTATTTAACACTGTTACTGAACAAACACTCTATAGCAATGAGTACTATCACAATATAGAGCTATTTAACACTGTTACTGAACAAACACTCTATAGCAATGAGTACTATCACAATATAGAGCTACTTAACACTGTTACTGAACAAACACTATAGCTACTATCACAATATAGAGCTATTTAACACTGTTACTGAACAAACACTCTATAGCAATGAGTACTATCACAATATAGAGCTATTTAACACTTATTTTAACCAAAGAAAATCCCTTCCCCTATGCCTTTAATTAAGTAAAAATACACGGTAGATTATCAAAGTGGGGTCCAGGGAGGGACCACCAGAGGTTTCTGAGGGGGTTCCCTAGCTATATTAGTTAATATAGCATGAAAAAAACAGTTTAACCACCCTATTACATCAGCTATTTGAAAATAGCAGATCTACAAGCTCAGGTTGCAAATATTTTCAGAAGGGGGTCTGCAGCCAAATAGCCTCTATTTTGGATTTGGGGGTCCTTGACATGAAGGACCACTGCATTTTCATGAGAAAATATAAAAGCTGTGCATTACCTGTAATATTATCTCACTGCTCCAACCTCTGTGACTGTGCATGCCAAAAGTCTCCAAAAGTCTCCACAAATATATCAGCAGCTTGTAGAAACTTACTTTCTTGTCCAACAGTCTTTTAGTGCCTTTATTTCAGTTCGTTTTAACCTAAATCACTTCAGCTATCACAGAGCCTGCATCCTGCATGAGAGTTACTGACTGCGCGCACTCAGAGTTCATTCAAGGTTCACTGCTGCTCCAATGAGTCAAGAGCCAATAGCTGCCTGCAACGTCATGGCACTTTAGCACACAGCCAATCGCATTTCGTTTTTTCAAACTGAAATTTGGCGGGCATGCACCCACAAAGCAACAGACGTCTGCAATGCATTGTGGGACTTGTAGTTAATTTTGGAAGTGCTTTCCATTGACACGCTGTATGTGTCGTTTTTTTCAGAAACTACAACATGGCGTCTACATTCATTCACTGTTGATATGCAATATATTCAGTTAGTTTGGGCATTAAAATGTGTTTAAATCAGATTTCATTACAGCTGATTATTTGCTTATATAACCTGTCAATGAATATATGATGTCTGTTGTATGATGTCGTTTTTTTAAACTTATTTCAAGCATGATTATTTGTGTGATGAATACAGTAAATTATGTTTAATATCTGGTTGCCATATATTGTTCCAATTTTTTAAAGTATTTTACCCATATTTGCATATTTATTTAAAAGGATTTTTTTTTTTTTTCTGTGCCACTTTTCCCCAAAACAAGTGTATGTTGGGCTGATATATACACTGTAACAAGTTCTGTCACATCTATAATGTGAATTGTAGTTTTTTCATTACATTAATATATTCCGCATGTGTGTGTGTGTGCGTGTGCGTGCGTGCGTTTATCATTAAATGGGTGATAATTGCCCCCATTTCCATAGTCCCCCATAGATGTTTAACAATGACCATACCTGACAGCTGAGGTCAAGACCTTTGCATAGTCAACAGTTTGCCATATGTATACAAGCCTTTAATCATGGAGTCTGGGTTCAAGACCCGAGGTCATTATTTCAAAGCAGTATGCTGCTGTATACTTTGTGCAACAAAATAACACCTTGTACAAGCGGCATGCACCTATTTTGTATGTTTGAAGAGCATCATACTGTGTACTCAACCACTGTATGTGTTTTGTGTACACACACTGTCTGTCTGTCTGTCTGTCTGTCTGTCTGTCTGTCTGTCTGTCTGTCTGTCTGTCTGTGTCTGTCTGTCTGTCTGTCTGTCTGTCTCGCCATTGCAGTCCCGAGTTTAGGCCTGCATTGGGGATTGTGTTCCATTACTCCCCCCACTAGAGGAATATAGGCCTATCCCTACTTGTCCTCTCAGTTTCTATCATTTCAGAATAGATACACTAGCCCTCCTATTTAGGATACAAAGCTAGTGTCCTCATGGAACTTATCAAGGAACTTTGATGTTCTTGCTAGAGGCCTTGATCACTTAGCATGGTCCTTACCAAGAGAGGGCCATAGACTCACTGATTATACTGGTCTCGTTCACGTCCAAGATGATTAACTGAATGCTTACACTTACCTAATAC
The DNA here is from genome assembly GCF_963280865.1 of Gymnoscopelus braueri. NCBI lineage: Eukaryota > Metazoa > Chordata > Actinopteri > Myctophiformes > Myctophidae > Gymnoscopelus > Gymnoscopelus braueri. The sequence continues at coordinate 36,507,267 of NC_137618.1, forward strand.
CTACCATTAAATTCAAGAGAAACGCTGATAGAGTCCAATGTATGCCTTGATCAACATTCAGACTTCCCTAAATATAATGACAGCTTGCTGTCCCATAGCCAATTCAACTGCATACTTTCTGGGGGTCTTTACCCAGAGATGTTCTGTTTTTATCCAGTTACCAGCAAAGCAGAATCATTTGCAATGCATACAGAAATAAGGACATGTACAAGCTTGCTGCCTCTGTGTTGTTTATGAAAGGTAAAAACAACAGATCTGCATGCTTAGCTTCCCTGGTAAGGATCCTTTGGCTCTGTGAGCCCCATCCCATTTTGACCCTACCTGTGAGACAGACTGTATCCACTTAAAGCTCTTGAGCTCGACCCATTGCATAACTTATACATCAGTTAAATATTTTACATAATATGAACCCAAGATAATTGTGACACACAAAGATATGCCATAGATGTAATCAGTACAGTACTAGTCCATACCCGGGGATGTGAGCACTGAAAGTATTTGCAGACTTTGGGTTATGCACTGCGTACACAGTATGCTTAGATCAACTAGGAGAGGAGGTTTCTCATTTGATCATGGCTGTGTGTAACAACTTGTCATTTACCTGACATTGAGTAGTCTTTACCATAACCTGACATTTCCAGACCAAAGGTCATATTTGGAACGCATATATGACACAAATAAGATGTAGCTGGAATCCTAGTATAATATACTGTCCTCTGTAGGATACTGGGTCTATATTTGACTAGATATCATATGGCACATATCAACAAAACTCATTTGCATCAGCATTGGTCCGTATTCTGTAGAGAATCCAAGGAAATATACATTGTTATAAGTTAAGGATTCTGGACCTTTTCACTTAGTGATATGCTATGGATACTGTCAGTATTCTACACAAATTAATACGAATATCTTAATATTTTTGTATCAAAACATAATATGACAAGAATAACATATGTGTCATATGAAAAGGTTTTATATACCTCCCAAAGTCATATATTGAGTCAATATTTTATCAAATGTGGAGCCTACCGACAAAACTTCAAATATGTTCCAGAAATTATCCATATTCTCAAGATAATCAAGAAAATAGAAATCACCAGATTAAGATGTAGCTGGTATTTTGACATAATATATGTCCTCATGATGTATGTTGGGTTCACATTTGACCAGATACTCAGGATAAGTATCGGAAATGGTCCGTATTCTACAGAAAATCTAATGATATTTCTGGATAAATATTTTGGGATTTCACCTGGTAAAAATTACCAGATTCTGTCCATTTTCATGACCTATCAATATCAGGTAAAACTCTCACCCAAAACAGGCCCAATGGCAACATCTTTGGTATTATGTTATGACAAAGGGTGATGATATATGCTACAGATATTGCCATTATTCTACTCAAAATAGGGTATCAATATATTCCGGTATACTTAATTCTCTAGTGGCTCCAGAGTCAAGATATGACTTTAAGTGATATGAGCTTAACATAGACTGTATTTGTGACACATTCAGATATGCCATAGATTTGATCCGTATTCTAGAAAAAAAAATTTGCTCAGATATGTCCAGATAGGATATAAGGTGATATTTGGAACACACAGATGACACAAATAAGATGTAGCTGGTATCCTTATATAATATATGTCCTCATGAGGTATCTTGGGTTCATATTTGGCCAAATATGGCATATCAATAAACTCAGGATATGTATCAGAAATGTTCTGTATTCTACATAAAATCCAGTGACGTAGCCAATGAGATATTTTCGGATTCTGGCTCAATTTCCCCAGTATAAATCACCAGATTCTGTCAATTTTCATGACCTATCAATATCAGGTAAATATCTCACCCAAAACAGGCCCAATGGCAAAATCTTTGGTATTATGTTATATATGACAAAGGGTGATGATATATGCTACAGATATTGCCATTATTCTACTCAAAATAGGGTATCAATATATTCCGGTATACTTAATTCTCTAGTGGCTCCAGAGTCAAGATATGACTTTAAGTGATATGAGCTTAACATAGACTGTATTTGTGACACATTCAGATATGCCATAGATTTGATCCGTATTCTAGAAAAAAATGTGTGCTCAGATATGTCCAGATAGGACATAAGGTGATATTTGGAACACACAGATGACACAAATAAGATGTAGCTGGTATCCTTATATAATATATGTCCTCATGATGTATATTGGGTTCATATTTGACCAAATATGGCATATCAATAAACTCAGGATATGTATCAGAAATGTTCTGTATTCTACATAAAATCCAGTGACGTATCCAATGAGATATTTTCGGATTCAGGCCCTTTTTGCCCAGTATAAATCACCAGATTCTGTCCATTTTCATGACCTATCTATATCAGTTAAATATCTCACCCAAAACAGGTCCAATGGCAATATCTGTAGTAAATATGTTTTATATGACAAAAGATGATGATATATGCTACAGATATTGCCATTATTCTACTCGAAATAGGGTGTCATTATATTACTATATACTGCGTTACGTCATATTCATACATTGTGTATGACAAGCAGATGAATATTTCATCCATATTTGTATGAATATGGCTTATGTCAACAAAACTTTCAATATGCATCGGAAATGGTCTGTATTCTTTAGTGGTTCCAGAGTAAAGATATGACTTTAAGTGATATATGAACTCAATATCTGACACATCCAGATATGCCATAGACTTAATCAGTATTCTAGAAGAATATTGTGAACAGATATATCCAGATATGATCTAAGGTCATTTACGGAACACATACATGACAAAATTAAAATGTTGCTCATATCCTAGTACAATATATTATCTTCATGATGTATATTAGGTTAATATTTGCCCAGATATGTTGCATATCAACAAAACTCAGGATATGCATCAGAAATGTCCGTATTCTAGCGAGAATCAAAAAACTGATATTTGGGGATTCTGGCTCTTTTCGCCCAGTGCAATCTTTTAAAGTTTAAATGGAGTCTGTAAGTTAAAACATGCTGAAGTAACATGATTGCAAACAAGTGAAAGAAAAAGTGGTTTTCAGTTGAAATAACATTGACTTTCCCATAGACTTTTTGGGGTGTTTAAAGTTAAATATGAAACATTTCAAAGTGAGCATACGTGTCCACAGTAAGCTGGAGTTTTTTACAGTTTGAATGGAGTTTCTAAGTGAAAGTATGTCGGAGTTTTGAGGAGAATATAGTTTATAATATACAAGTAAGACGCGCGAACGCTGGAAGCGAACGCAGCTCGAAAATATTGTGTATTTACGGACTTGGAATCCGTGTTATTTGACTGTGTGTGTGTGTGTGTGTGTGTGTGTGTGTGTGTGTGTGTGTGTGTGTGTGTGTGTGTGTGTGTGTGTGTGTGTGTGTGTGTGTGTGTGTGTGTGTGTGTGTGTGTGTGTGTGTGTGTGTGTGTGTGGGGGGCAGGCTGGTGTGCATTGTCTAAATTCCTGCACTCTGGCGCACTCTGGAGGCTGCTTACAGGCAGTGCACGCATGTGAGTCACATGGGGCCATGTGAGCCAATGAGAGCATGAACACAGACAGAATCGCAGACACACAGACACACAGACAGACACACACACACACACAACCTGAGCAGGGTTACATAGTAAGCTCCACTTGGTCGGAGGCGCGCCTCCTTCCGCGTTCGCAATAAATAGTGAGGATAACTATTGTGTGCTCGCTGCTGCTGCTGCAAACAATCATCTGTTGACAGTCCTCAGACTGCAGCAGGCGCACGTCTCCCCTCTGATACAAACTACTCGGGAAAGTTGAAATGAATGAATACCGGATGAGCTGCGTCAGGCGGTGGGGGGGGGGCAGTCTGAAGGGGGTCATTTTAGAACGTTCTAGTCAAAGATGCCATCCGTTAGATTTTTGAGGGTCCCTAATCATGTTCTCTGTGTGATTGACAAACACTTTGTGTGTCTGTACTTTGTAGGCTTCAAAGCTGCTGAAAATTTACATCAAATGGCATCTTTTTGTACCCCATGAGCACACACACACACACACGCACACACACACACACACACACACACACACACACACACACACACACACACACACACACACACACACACACACACACACACACACACACACACACACACACACACACACACACACACACACACACACACACACACGCACCGTGAGACGAAGATGGGATTCATGCCTAAAGTAAGTGATTCACGATGCCAGCGCATAGCCTAACCAGGCTCCTGTCTGTATTCTGGTCTCTCTGCAGGTGTAGATCCCTCTCTCCAGATTGACAATAGGATCCAGGCGTCTTCCCAAGCAGCCCTGCCAGGCACCAAACACATCAAGTCCCGGGCCGCCAACACCCGGGATGAGCGCTTCAGATCTGGTAATCTCCATGTCCATGATTTCGAAACACCTGCTGCAGGCCAGGGTTGCCAGATCTGCTTGTTATAATTTCCCCCGCAAGATTTTATTTGAAAATAGCCGATCTACAAGCTCACAACGCGTCGCATCGCGACGCGTTGTGAGCTTGTAGATCTGCTATTTTCAAATAGCTGATGTATATGTTAAAGTGCTCATGTGGCCCATAGTCGCTTCTTTTGGGCTGGTTTTCCTAGACCTGGTTGCTTGTTTCTCTCACAGAATCTGGCAACACTGGCTGCAGCGCTGCTGTTTAGTGATGTTGTGTGTGTGTGTGTGTGTTTCCAGGGAACATACTGTAGGTCTGTAGAGGATGCTGTTTCCCTCTTCATTCACTCCCTCCTGCATCACGTAGATAGATACCAGTGCTACCCACGCACGTGTCCCGTTTATTGATTTTAGCTCCGCCCCCTGTGACATGATTTATTTTGTATTTTTGGAGAAACAAATATTTCACCCCATCTATTGGGAGCTCGGGGTCCTTAAAGTAAATAATGATAATATATCCCATTCCTCCAAATAACTGTCATAGTAGTAACGTTTTCAGGGGTCTATCCTGGGTGTCAACAGGTCCATGTGTAACAGGATCTTTTGGCTTTTTGACCAATAGATCTCCAAGCAGTCAGCAACAACATGTCCATTTGCTTTGGTGTATTCACATGAGAAGTGCAGCGCGACCCCGCTGCCCGTCTATGCCCGTATAGGAAAAGTCCTATAGAGTGTTCACACATTCTCGATACTGTTCAGCTGATGACAGGAAGGAGCTTGCTTGCTTGCCAATTATCTGTGATATACACTATATAACATCCACGTCCGTTTTTATTGTTTTGTTTTGTTTTATGTGTTTATTAGAGTATTCAGTGGTGGAAAAAGTACTCAGTTGTTTTACTTAAGTAAAAGTATCAATACTGCAATGTAGAAATACTCTGTTACAAGTAAATGTCCGGAATTAAACATTTACTTGAGTAAAAGTACAAAAGTATTGGTATCAAAAATAAATATACTTAAAGTACCAAAGTAAAAGTACTCATTATGCAGAATGTCCCATTTCACAAGTTTTCAAATGTATAAGAATCTTTTGAAAATAACAGATCTACAAGCTCACAATGTGACTCATTGTGAGCTTGTAGATCGTCTATTTTCAAAAGATTCTTATACATTTGAAGTGGGTAATATATGTTTCGTAATAATAATCAAAAAGTACAATATTTGCCTCTGAGATGTAGACTAGTGGAGTAAAAGTATTGGAAATTGGAAATACTCAAGTAAAGTACAAATACCTCAAAATTGTACTTAAGTTAACCCTAAGTACAGTACATAAGTAAATGTACTTAGTTACTTTCCACCACTGAGAGTATTTGTACATGTTCATGATAATGTGTATTTGTATTGTATTGTTTTGTCTACCCCGAGCACACGCCAAGACAAATGCCACTCAATGTTTCATTGGAACGGTAATCAATTATGGCATCTTGACTCTCCCTCAGATTTGCACACAGAAGCTGTCCAAGCGGCGCTCGCCAAGTACAAAGAGAGGAAGATGCCCATGCCGTCCAAGAGACGCTCCGTGCTCGTTCAGTCCTCCGTAGAGGCATGCACGCCCCCAGGTGAGTTCAGCGCTCCGCAATTACCCAAAATGCACCTGAGCCAGAGGGTGCTCCGGGGTAGAAATACACGTGCAAACAAACACTGTGCAGTGTGCGTGAATAAATACACACAGAGTCACACAGAAACAGACACACAAGCGCTGTTTACACACGGTGGACTGGGTTGTTTACATGCGTTCCAGTGAGCAGGGATGTGTAGGCTACTGACCAGTGGTGTAAGTACATTTACTCAAGTACTGTACTTAAGTACAATTTTGAGGTATTTGTACTTTACTTGAGTATTTCCAATACTTTTACTTCTACTCCACTACATCTCAGAGGCAAATATTGTACTTTTACTCCACTGCAATTATTTGAAAACTTGAGTTACTAGTTACTTTTCGGATATAAATTATGATATTAGGAAACATACTTTAACCACTTTAGCCCTATTTTATACCCAGGCTATTTGAAAATAGCCGATCTACAAGCTCACAACGCGTCGCGATGCGACGCGTTGTGAGCTTGTAGATCTGCTATTTTCAAATATTTTAGTACTTTTACTTTTGGTACTTTAAGTACATTTTGATGCCAGTACTTTTGTACTTTTACTCAAGTACATTTTAAAATTCTGGACTTTTACTTGTAACGGAGTATTTTTTATATTGCAGTATTGGTACTTTTACTTAAATAAAACATTTGAGTACTTTTTTTCCACCACTGATAAATACACACAGAATCAAAACAGAAACAAGACACACAAACGCTGTTTACACGACCGGCGTTGTTTACATGCGTTCCAGTGAGCAGGGATGTGTTGTGTAGGCCGCTGACGCTCTTATTGTGTCCAGCGGTCTAAAATCTGAGATGACATTTGCAAAGCATCGGTTACTGGAAAGCAATGCTCTGCGTGATGAATGTGTCCATTCTTCTACCGCGGTACAGAAAGTAGTTCTCACCACACATTTCCCAGGCCACCTTCCCACATGGTGTTGTATAACAAGCGCCCTAATCACATTTTTAACATAGTCTCAAAATGTCAACATGCCGTCTGCCTTTCTAACTGTTTGTGTTGCTCGCGGGCCTCTTTCTCTGATACCGTGCTATTCTTTTTACTGCATTGTTCAGCTGGTTTTTTTTCCCCCTCGAAACTTTTAGCAGTAAAGTGTTACATCGTAATGTTTAATTTTCACCGCCAGTCGACAAATGATTGGTTCACTGCAGTGGTGTAAAGTAACTAAGTACATTTACTCAAGTACTGTACTTATGTACAATTTTGAGGTACTTTTACTTTACTGGAGTATTTCCAATTGTCTATACTTTTACTTCTACTCCACTACATCTCAGAGGCGAATATTGTACTTTTACTCCACTACAATTATTTGAAAACTTAAGTTACTAGTTATTTTGCAAATATAAATTATTACATTATAAAGCATACATTAACCACTTTAGCCCTATTCTATACCTAGGCTATTTGAAAATAGCCGATCTACAAGCTCACAACGCGTCGCATCGCGACGCGTTGTGAGCTTGTAGATCTGCTATTTTCAAACATTTTAGTACTTTTACTTTTGGTACTTTAAGTACATTCTGATATCAACACTTGTGTACTTTTACTCAAGTAAATTTTGAATTCCGGACTTTTACTTGTAACAGAGTACGTCTACATTGCAATAGTGATACTTTTACATAAGTAAAACATTTGAGTACTTTTTCCACCACTGGTTCACGGATAGAAATCTCCTGAACATTGCAGCGGGCTTGCGGTTTGCCGTGTAAAGTGTCGAGTGGTGTCGGTAGCGTTGCTCCCATAAAGGCGCAGCTAGGCCACAGTGCTGGAGCATTTAACTGGATTAAGAGCTCAGAGGTTGGGGTTCGCACACCAGAAGAAAAGGCGCCCTCTTCATGCTTGTTTTGAGTCTCTGTGCATGGCACTGCTAATTCTATTGTGGTGCAAAGTGACAAGATGCACAAATATGGCCAACAGACCCAGGGAGACGCACGCATGCTGAGGATAGCACAGTAGCACACACATGCACACACACACTGTGACTGTCGGGGGGCTCTGCTAATCGCTAATCCGTCTAGGCTAGCTGGCAGCTGTGAGTGCTTGCACATATGTGAATAAAGTAAACAAACATGGAGACAATACATGATGTGTATACTTGGGTGTAGACAGACATGATACAGACCTGTTCAGCCTGGTGTATTTATTCCGGAAAGATACCGTACCTTGACAGTGGCCAGCCGCCACACTACTTTAGGATTTAGTTCACAAAAAGATTTGAATAGATGCACGTTAAGAATAAAGGTTAGCATCTGATTTGGTCTTGTCGGTCAGGCACCAACACAACGGTGTTGAATGAGCCAACAGGACTTTGAACAGATTTCACATTCCATAAAAAATGAACAGCTGATCTGAAGTCTTTATCTGCTCTGCGGGCGCGTTTATTGATATGCTTGCCTTTTGTGTGCTTGCACACAGCATGAGTTGGGTGCATAATCAGTGCTGAGATCTCTGCAGGACCGCTACATTCTCCGCTGCTGGGCATTAACCCTTCTCAACTCCCAAACGCCTTTCTCTCCCAGTTTCTGCCTTTCTGTCTTTGTTTCTCCCTCTCTCTCTCTTTCTTGCTCTCTTTCATTCCATCTTTCTGATTCTCACCTTATCTCTCTTTTTGTCTGTCACACATTCATTCTCTCTCTCTCTCGCTCTCTCTCTCTCTCTCTCACACTCTCTCTCTCTCTCTCTCTCTCTCTCACTCTCTCTCTCTCTTTCTCTCTCTCTCTCTCTCTCTCTCTCTCTCTCTCTCTCTCTCTCTCTCCCCTCTCTCTTTCCTGTCCCTCCCTTGGCAACTGAGTCAAGGTTACAGAGATACAGCGCGAGCATTGGAGAGAAACAGAGAGAGAGAAGCAGAGGAATAACAAACAGAATCATAAATGCCTGATATAACGCCCCCCCCCCCACAAGTTCTCCATCTGTAGTGACATGACATTTGGAACGTCGGGCAGAAACCTAGTATATCCATATTTAATGCTTTTTTGAATAAATTATATACATCGTTGTATGACAGTGTTGTGCAAACTTAGCGAAAATATCTGATCTACCTAGAGATGCTGTAGAGTAGATGTGCAGTTTTGTCTACTTTGTGTATATTGTATTGCTGTCTTGCCGACATGCTACACCAACACTACTCCTGCTTGTACGAGTTAGTGGCAAATAAACCGTCTTAATTTTTTCTTATAATGACATGCCCAAAATAGGGACACAAGCAGGGTTGCCAGATCTGCTTATTATAATTTCCACGCAAGATATTATTTGAAAATAGCCGATCTACAAGCTCACAACGCGTCGCATCGCGACGCGTTGTGAGCTTGTAGATCTGCTATTTTCAAATAGCTGATGTACATGTTAAAGTACTGTTGTGGCCTATAGTCGCTTCTTTTGGGCTGGTTTTCCTAGACCTGGTTGCGTGTTTCTCTCACAGAATCTGGCAACACTGGACACAAGGTTGAGAGTGGTTAAAGGTAGGGTAAGTGATATTTTTGGGTAATTATATAATATTATAATTATATATATATAATTATGATAGTAATCATTGCTACAGAGCGTTTGTTTGGTCACAGGGGTCTCTCCAGCTCTTTAGCAAACAGAATATAGTACATTTTCAGGTAGGTGACAAAATGTAAGCCAATCAGTAGAGAGCACTGAAAATGCATTTCCTGTTTAATAAAGAGCTGGAGACACATGGGAGACTCCTTTTACTGAACCAAACACTCTATAGCAATGAGTACTATCAGAATATAGAGCTATTTAACACTTATTTTAACCAAATTAAATCACTTACCCTACCTTTAAGTCTGTCTGTGTTTTTTTTATTATAATAAATAATTAACCAATGAAAAGTATTGACAAGGGCTTGTGACTAAATAATAACTACATTGGTTCCATTGGAACAAAGTACATTTTTTTCTATTTCCTGAAAAGTAACTGTTTTGGTCATACTGGGTTTCCGCCTGACAGCGATGACTTGTTACAACCTCCACAAGCTAATGCTAATGCTAATTGGCCATAATCCCATGGTGGCCATTATGCTCTTGCATCATACTGTCAGTGGTGGAAAAAGTACTCAGATATTTTACTTAAGTAAAAGTATCAATACTGCGATATAGAAATACTCTGTTACAATTAAAAGTGCGGAGTAAAAAATTTACTTGAGTAAAAGTACAAACGTATTGGCATCAAAATGTACTTAAAGTACCAAAAGTAAAAGTACTAAAATGTTTGAAAATAGCAGATCTACAAGCTCACAACGCATCGCGTTGTGAGCTTGTAGATCGGCTATTTTCAAATAGCCTATGTATAAAATAGGGCTAAAGTGGTTAATGTATGTTTTATAACATAATAATTGATAATTGCAAAGTAACTAGTAACTTAAGTTTTCAAATATTTGTAGTGGAGTAAAAGTACAATATTTGCCTCTGAGATGTAACGGAGTAGAAGTAAAAGTACTGAAAATTGGAAATACTCCAGTAAAGTAAAAAAATACCTCAAATTGTACTTAAGTACAGTACTTGAGTACATGTACTTAGTTACTTTACACCACTGCATACTCTGTTTGGGTAGGGTTTCCCACCCCCGAGTATGACGTAAGAGCAAAATGGCAGCCGTGTCAAAAGCTACGCAAAGAAATCAGCTCCTTGTTGTTCTTGTTCATAACTGTGTGCAGTATGACGGATTAGAAGACAGATTAATGGTATGAGTGCTACTTAGGTTAAACCGGAGTTGTTGATACTTAGTTGCACGTGGGTGTTAAGCACTGACAATAGCTGATCTACAAACCCACAGTGCGTCGCAGAGAGCTTGTAGATTGCGTATTTTCCGTGTGCGACATCGGCGTGCAACTAATAATCAGGCTTGACGCACGCACGCACGCACGCACGCACGCACGCACGCACACGCACACACACACACTCCCCCATTTCTCTCTATCCCACACTGTCCTTTGTTCTCACTCTCTCTGATGGTCTGTCTGTCTGTCTGTCTGTCTGTCTGTCTGTCTGTCTGTCTGTCTGTCTGTCTGTCTGTCTGTCTGTCTGTCTGTCTGTCTGTCTGTCTCTCTCTCTCTCTCTCTCTCTCTCTATGGACTTCTGATGAACTTCTGCATTATATGAGGCCTATTTTTGTATGCTCAGAGACCCTGTAATTATTGGAGATGTGTGAGTGAGTTCTCTACTTTCCAGTGGGTGCACATGAGCAAGCATCGCCGTTTACTTCACTTTTTTACCGAAGCGCATGCAGGGCTGTTCTTTAGTCGTGGTTTCCTGTCCCGTTCCCTCGTTATATCGGGGAGGCGAAAGGCTAATGTTTATAACTTGTTTGTTTCACCATCCTGCTTTTCTGTAAGCGGATGATGTCTGAAGCCTTTTACCATTTTTTGTTCTTGGATCTCCGCAGAATACAAATCTCCAACTGGCCCACTCTTGCATAATATCACAGATCCTCCTGTCCTCCTGGAGGAAGGACAACTTTTAGACAGCTTTGCAGATGAAATGAATCGGTTCTTTTACCTGTCTTTCAAGTCCAGTCATCCCCGTTTAGGCTATTCTTTGCAAGGACCGAGTGCTCTCAGTTGCCTTCAGGGGACAGCCACCAAAAGTCATCACTGTCTGGGTTTTAGTCCAAACCATAATAACTTCAGTGCCATACACCACAATGAGCTATGTTGTATTTTCCTTTAATATTTGACGGGAGGAAATATGGTTGGACTATTTTTATATATATATATATTTCTCACTTGACGTGGTTAAATGGGGAGACCAGCATTTGCCACGTAATGCTGTATACTTTGGGATACTAAAGATACTAAAGATAGTTAAATTCAAATAAGATGAATGTTTACATTATAATACCTAAAACCATGCATCTTACAACAAATTCAAGGAATCTCTCTACGTACGCCTGTAATCCACGTATCTCGAGAACCGCCCGACTTCAAACTCGGCACGCGAGTCGCGGCCGACCCGAGGGAATGCTGTGCCCGGCATCGAGTCGGTTGGATAGGCGGTTGTCCAGAACCGCTGGCCCAAATTGAACCCCAGCCTAAGCTTGATTTGGAAAATTCCCCACACCCATCGAATTCCCCACACCTGCCATTTGATTACTTAGTCAGTCCACTTTCCAGTCAGTGCAAACTGTGCATTTACCACTGTGCAATGATTTTCCAGAACCGCCGACCCCCCCCCCCCCCCCCCCACCATATGCCCATATGGGCATATACTGATAACTTCAGGGATCTCCATATTATTTGGCCATAAAAGGGACAAGGGCAGACATATACAGAGATCTCCGTATATGGGCACAAAAGGGACACAGAGACAGACAGACGGTTACAACGGGTATTGCATAACAGGATGGGGCATGCATTCCCTATTTGCATCGTTCCCAACTTGCATCATTCCCGAGTAGGCCGGTAGCCAACGGGCACCAGTCTAGTTGTTTATAATGGCAATTAAGTCTTTGACCTCTCTTAATCTAGTCTTGCATGGCCAGACGATAAGGGCTCTCCGCTTACCGGTGTGTCTAATGACAGCTAAATTCATTGTAGGAGCTAAAACTGGGTGGAAACAATTAGTGGAAAAAAAACAACTGGATTGCAGAACCATTGCAAAGACTTTAGGACTATCCTTCATATTGGGGCAGTATCAGGATTGGTTTTCAAAGCAGTGGATCTAGGTTTGTCAGTGGCCGTGGTGGTAGGTGTAGAGCTCCGACATGCCTGGGCGATGATAATCCATCGTGTCATCTGAGGATGATCGTGCTTAGCCACCAAATTCCTGTAAAGCTAATACTACGACAACCACGACCGACAACCGCCATCCTCATATGAATCATCTGTTTCATCGGCTTATGCTGCCCATTATGTATAAGTAAAATGACATAGCGTCAACATAATGGTCTGAATCCTGCAGTAACTTTGCATTTCATAATTTTCGCTTTTTCCCCCCCTTTTTTTGTTTGTTCCCCCCCGAAAATGCAACGCTGTTTATCCATTAATACCTGGAACGCATCTGTGTCACTTTAGATTTCTTTGGCTATTCAAAAATAGCAGATATACAAGCTCATAGCGCGGCACCGAGTGCCGCGCTATGAGCTTGTAGATCTGCTATTTTTGAAAAATCTTGAAAACATTTTTTTCTTTTTTTTTCAAAAAACTGTTAAGATTTAGAAAACTTTTTAAGAATCGGACTCAGGTCTTAATGGGTTAAACGTTTATCTGCCATTATCCTGACACCCTGCCCTGTCTTAAACCCATGTCGCACACAGACACCTCCTCGGCGTCGGAAGACGAGGGCTCGCTCCGCCGGCAGCAGGGACGCCTCACCACCTCCACCCCCTCCTACCAACAGGGCCACCAGCACCACAGTCACCCCACCGTAGAGCACTGGTTTAACCGCGTCATCCAGGGCTCGTCCACCTCATCCTCCGCGTCATCCACCTCATCCCACCCGGGAGGCGGGAGATCTGTCACTACTGCTGCTGCCACCACCGCCAACACCGCCACCGCCACCACCAACACCAACACCGCCACCTCCACCTCCGCCCACCACGCTGCTGCTCTCAACGCCAATGCAGCCGCCAACGCACTGGCCGACCTCATGGCACACACCCAGCTAGGTCAGTATAGGTCACGAAAATGCACACGAAAAAAAAAAAAAACGCCAGAGCTCACTCACACTCCCGATCACGCTCAAACGGTGTTGATTTCGTCGACTAACACGATGACGACAAAATGTTCGTCGACCACCTGTTTTCACTGACGAAAACTAAAGAAAAACTAAAGAAAAACTAAAGAAAAACTAAAGAAAAACTAAAGAAAAACTAAAGAAAAACTAAGCTACGATGACTAAAACTAAGACTAAATATATTGACAATTTTGTCAACAACTAAATGCTAGACTAAAATGTTAGTGAGGGACTAGTGGAGAAGAGATCCAGTAGCAGTAGAAGTCATTTAATGTTTGGTTGCGCTCGGGTGTTACGCTCTGAAAGTAGCCGATCTACAAGCTCACAACGTGTCGCGCTGCGACGCGTTGTAGATCGGCTATTTTCAGCATGCAGCCAAGAGTAAATTCGGGCAAATTACGACGCCATCAAGGCACCGCGCCAACACACATTTTAGTCGACTAAATCAACTGTAGATTTAGTCGACTAAAGCTAGACAGAAACTAAAACATTTCGGATGACTAAAATGTGACTAAAACTAAATGGGATTTTATTCAAAAGACTATGACTGAAACCAAATCAAAATGTGCTGTCAAAATCAGCACTGCGCTCAAATAGGCCCCCTCTCTGTATGTCTCTGGGTATAGCAGCGTTAGTATTTTTTTGGCCCCCGTGGCATTCACCTGCAGATTTGTTTTGGGTTGTGTGTGTTTTTTTCCTGACACCTTCCCACACAATGCAGCCATTTCACCCTGCTAATGGGTGCAAGGGGGGGGGGGGGGGGGGGGTGTCAAAGCCCTTCTTCCCCTAGCTTCCAGCTCATGTTGTCACCGACCGTCCTGGGCTGTGTGGTCTCCAGGGGATAACTATAGCTGCAGATGGTGTTGTTACGGGGAAGGTGTGAAGCGTCTTAAAATACAGTACAGTGGGATTTGTTGCACGCCCACGGGGCAGGAAGCTGCAGAGTGTCGAGCCCGGGCAAGTGGTGCAGAACCAAGGAGGATAGAGGAAAGATCTGTTCTCGTGGGGGATTATTTTTATATATCTTCTTTTTTTTGGGTATATATATATAATCCACATACACACAGTATCATAACCGAAGCCTGGCTGACGGTGACATACTGTCCTAGTCTCCACATATCCAGTGTTCATTTCCTTCATCCAGGACTCAAAGTATCGCCAAATAAAGAGAGCATCTATCCCCCCCCCCCGCTTCTTTTTTTTAACCCATTAAGACCTGAAGCCGATTCTACATGTCTCCTAAATCCCAACAGTTTTCTGAAAAATTCTATATCAGTGGTTTTCAAACTTTTTCATGTCAAGGACCCCCAAAATTATATGTATTTGGCCGTGGACCCCCATAAAAATATTTTGTTCCAGGACCCCCAGAAGCAAAGATTTGAGTAAAAAATTTTCACTTTAAAAATATATATATTCAAAGATTTGCACACATTTTTACGATTTCTCAAAAATAGCCAAAGTGTAAAATATGGCTTTTTTTGCTCAAATAAAAAAATGACACAGATGCGTTCCATCCAGGTCTTAATGGGTTAAAACATTTGCTGATGATTGCAGATGAACAGCAGCGTGTTCTAATAGCACAAGCCAAGCAGTCCCCCCTCTTTTTGTCATCCCTGCGATTACATCTACTTCATTCCGCAGTGGGGGGGGGGGGGGGCTGTTCTTCAGAATTCATCCCTGACAGCTGTGTTCTCGCCAGATCTTTTGATGCCTTATCTGCCATCATCAAGACGTAGGCAGTGGCACTTTACTCTAACGGCCCGAAAAAGAGGGGTTTTAATTTGGCATCTTTTCTAATTAGCCTAGTCTCTCTGGCTGCCTCTTCAGGGTGCCATTTGGTTGAGAAATGTGGCTCAGAGAAGGGTTGCTTCTCGTCAAAGCCGCTTGTTCTGCGTTGCTGCGTTGCTGCGTGAGAGCGTCAAGCTTTGCCGGTTAACCCATTAAAGACCTGAAGCCGATTCTACAAATGTCTCCTAAATCCCAACAGTATTCTGAAAAAACGTATGTTTCTATATCAAGTGGTGCTCAAACTTTTTCATGTCAAGGACCCCCAAAATGATATGTATTTGGCCGCGGACCCCCCATCTGAAAATATTTTGTTCCAGGGACCCCCAGAAGCAAAGATTTGGGTTTAAAATGTTCGCTTTAAAAATATATATATTCAAAGATTTGCACACATTTTCACGATTTTTTTGAATAGCCAAAAGTGTAAAATATGGCTTTTTTAGCTCAAATCTAAAAATGACACAGATGCGTTCCAGGTCTTAACGGGTTAATGAGATTCGTTCAATTTATCTCCCTCCGAAGGTGTCAGCTGGATAGCTAGACGCTGCCTTGAGTTGTGTGTGCCACTGTCAGGGCTATAGCCTATTAGGACGAAGCTGTCTGATTTGTCTCCCTGCTGCGTCTCCCCAACGCGAGGTCACTGTCATAAAGAGATGGCAGCCAACTGGTACCGAGCGCTAAATAAATCTCCTACGGTATTATACCCAACGCTCCTATGTGTCTCTGCACAGTGACGTCCACAGTGTCAGTTTAACTCTGAGATTGTAAAAGTTGATCAAAATGGACCCTTCCTTCGCATGGGGGACATTGGACTGGTGACCGTGATACACAGATATACAAGCAACGTACATGCGCAAAAAACTCTTTTTACACCTTCTGTGTAAAAAACACGCCAAATGTTCCCTGTTGTCCTCATGTATTACGTAACACAAACTGTCCCAGGTGCCAGTC
>NC_137618.1:36523967-36718967 GCF_963280865.1 Gymnoscopelus braueri
CCCCCAGAAGCAAAGATTTGAGTTAAAAATGTTCGCTTTAAAATAATATATATTCAAAGATTTGCACACATTTTCACGATTTTTCAAAAATAGCAGATCTACAAGCTCGTAGCGCGGCCCGAGTGCCGCGCTACGAGCTTGTATATCTGCTATTTTTGAATAGCCAAAGTGTAAAATAATGCTTTTTAGCTCAAATCAAAAAATTACACAGATGCGTTCCAGGTCTTAATGGGTTAAGCATGAGAGAGAGAGAGAGAGAGAGAGATACACAGCAAAACATGAGTATTCAGAGAGTAAACATGGACCCACAAGAGGAGGCACTGGAGTGGGCACAGCAGCAGATGTGAAAGAAGCCAGGCGTCGATCAGGGGTTTATTCAGTGGCTGCCTCTGACACAGGAAGCTGATAATGAAGCTGCTAATGATAACAGACCAAACAGTACATGTTTTTATGAATTCAATTTTTGTGATGTAATGTATATCATTGCCTTGGGCCCCAGGAAGACTAGTGGGCGTTGAGGCATCAGCTAATGTGGGATCCTTTTTAATGAACAAATAATCAAACAAACCTCCTTCGTCTCCTCCACCACACGTCCCACACCCCCCTCCAAACCCACAACCTCTTTCTTTGATGTGATCCTATGCTTTGTCTAATTCACTTCAATCTTTTAACCACATCAACCCTTGCGTCCCTATTCTGGGGCAAACACTCAGCAAAAATAGCAGATTTACAACAATGCGACACGTTGTGAGCTTCGTAGATCTGCTATTTTGGGGCGAGATAATTTGGACCAAGTATAGAGCCCTGGTGGAGAGTGGAGGACACCGGTTAAATGTGTATATAATAGGGTTCAAGTGGTTTAAGAGATACACAGGGGTGACTGTTTGAGGAAATAAGGAGCCGCTCAACTTTTGTCGCTTTAATCATATCGGGAACATCTTGTTGCTAGGAAACATTTGAATAGATTGTCAACCCCTCCCTCGCTTGGTTTCCTCTCGGCTTGTTTGTTCCTTAGTGTTCACCTCTGTATAATGCAGTGCTTCCAACCTTTTTTCCTCAGGGACCCCCTTCTTATATATGTGACAGAAGCTGGGACCGCCCACGACGTGTGCACACGCTTGTTCTTCTTCTTTCTGACATGTCAACCACTTGAGCCCTATGTACTTCTAAAATGACGAATAGTTAAAATAGCCGGTCTATGACGGGTTCTGTGCTGGTAGATGTATTTTGAAAGTTTGTAAAAATGCGGCCTTCTATTTAAGATTTTTGCGAAACATGTTTAAAATGTTGGATTACCGCCAAAAGGGAGGGCCCGGACCCCACGTTTGGAACCACAAACAGTACAATGCAGTGGTTCTCAAACTTTTTTCAAGGACCCCCACAATTATATGTATTTGGCCGTGGACCCCCATTTCAAAAATATTGTTCCAGGGGACCCCCAGAAGCAAAGATTTGAGTTAAAAGAAAATATATATATTCAAAGATTTGCACACATTTTCGCGATTTTCAAAAATAGCAGATCTACAAGGTCATAGCGCGGCGCTGACCTTGTATATCTGCTATTTTTGAATAGCTTAAGTATAAAATAATAGTTAAAGGGATACTTCACTTTCACATAAATAAACATTAAAAATATATATTAAAAAAAATGAAAGAAGTTTATGGCAAAATTAAGGCCCCCTCACACATTAGTAGGACACTCTAATGCGTGAGGGGGCCATGAATTTTCCATTACTTTTTTCATTTATTTTTAATATATTTTTTAAATGTTTCCCCCGACCTGAAAGTGAAGTATCCCTTTAACGTCGTTAAAATGATGACGCTATATTAACATTTACTGCCAATAACGCATATATGCGTTCTATTGAATACATCACTTGCCTGCCAATAACGCATAAATGCGTTCTAGTGTTTTTTTTTTAAACATTTTTTTTTTTGAATTTGACCCTAAGACCTAGGAGATATGATTGTTTGAAGATCTAGACTCCTATCCACTTCCTTGTTAACTTAAAACTTAAAAATTCTATATCTCGGCTCCTGAGTACTTTTTGTTTTTTCAATTAAAATCTCTGGCAGCAAACAGCTAAAAATCTGAAATAACTCTGGCAGCTAGTGAGTTAAGTACTTTTGCTGGGGACCCCCTGGTACTACTCAAGGACCCCCCCCTTGGACCTCACTTAAGAACCACTGGTAATAATAATGTACCTTTCCTTCTCTCTCTTTGTGCCCTTGTGTATATCATGTAGTCCAACAGCCAGACCCCAACCAGCCAAGACCCGAGGGCCAGCAGATGAGTCCCCTGGAAGGGGAGCCCCTGGGGGTGGTGACCAACTGGCCCCCCTCCCTGCTGGCGGGCTTGCAACGTTGGGGCACCACCCATCCCAAAAGCCCCTGTCTGACGGCGCTAGACAACGCCGGCAAACCGGTTTACACGCTCACCTATGGTAGGTATCAGGGCTGTGGAGCTGAGCTATGTTTTTCCTTTTTTTAGATTCTCCCTTAGAATAAGAAACACAATGTATTTATTATTTATTTGTTAATGCAGTGGTTTCTCAAACCTTTTTCATGTCAAGGACCCCCAAATTTGATATGTATGTGGCCGCGGGACCTCCACCTGAAAATATGTTGTGCCAGGGACCCCCAGAAGCAAAGATTTGTGTTAAAAAATGTTGGCGTTTTAAAATAAGATTTCAAGATTTGCAAAAAAAAATCAAGATTTTTCAAGAATAGCAGATCTACAAGCTCATAGCGCGGCACTCGGTGCCGCGCTATGAGCTTGTATATCTGCTATTTTTGAATAGCCAAAGTATAAAATATGGATAAAGGGGTTAAAATGATTGTGACACTTTATTAACAAATTTGGCTGGGCACCCCCTGGTACCCCCCCAAGGACCCCTGGGGGTCCCCGGACCCCACTTTGAGAACCAATGTGTTAACGTAGGAGATTGCCAGCTGCCCCTCAAATCACACGAGGGTGTCGACACTCTTAACAGTAAACCACAGACTAATTGTTGTGAAAGCATACTCTACCGAACAGATGAAGTGTATGTACACTTGTACAGTATAGACCTTCCCCATGTATGTTTAGTCTGTTGTGGCTTTCCTATCTATTGTTTGTATTTACATTTGCCTAACAGCCATGCTCCATAGGGAATATAAATAATGTGCTATACATTCTCTATTTAGGTAAACTATGGACCCGCAGTCAGAAACTGGCCTACACTCTCCTCAACAAGCTAAGCACCAGGAACGAGCCTTTACTTGTGCCTGGAGACAGAGTAAGTCATGAAATATTGCCATATCTTAATGTAGGCCTGCTGGGCCAATGCGGACATCATTTACAGTTTCATCCTGCACATTTTTGACTGTATGTTAAAAATGCACATCAAACTAGCAGTGGAGTAAAGTAACTAAGTGCATTTACTCAAGTACTGTACTTAAGTACAATTTTGAGGTAGATTTACTTTACTGGACTATTTCCAATTGTCTATACTTTTACTTCTACTCCACTACAATTATTTGAAGACTTTAGTTACTAGTTACTTTGCCGATATAAATTATTACATTATAAAATATACATTAACCACTTTAGCCTATTTTATACCAAGGCTTTTTGAAAATAGCCGATCTACAAGCTCACAACGTGTCGCGATGAGCTTGTAGATCTGCTATTTTCAAACATTTTTGTACTTTCACTTTTGATACCAATACTTTTGTACTTTTAGTCAAGTAAATTTTGAATTCCGGACTTCTACATTGCAGTATTGATACTTTTACTTAAGTAAAACATTTGAGTACTTTTTCCACCACTGCAAACTACTGCTTGGTTCCTATATAGTGGACTGCACTTCAGTGTCCTTTGTTTCCATTCAGTATTGTATTGTGTGACTGTTTTCTGCCTTTTATAAGTAAACTGCAGTGTGTAGCTGTGAGAAGAAAGCTTTTTATTATTATTATTGCTCATACTTTCTTTGCAAATCATGCTATTTCTTGTCTTGGTTCAGTGATTCCTACTGAACCGAGGAGAAATTACAATGACCGTCTTGTAGTGATAGAAGTTGATAGAATGCAGGCAGTGACATTGTTCGTTGACACTCTTGCAGGTTGCACTTGTGATCCCCAACAATGACCCTGTGATGTTCATGGTGGCGTTCTATGGCTGTCTCTTGGCCGAGTTGGTGCCCGTGCCCATTGAAGTGCCGCTCACGCGTAAGGTAACTGCAACATTCCTGCATCCATCAAGACAGGGAATCTGTGTTATTTTTTTATTTGAGCTAAAAAAAAGCATTATTTTACAATTTGGCTATTCAAAAATAGCAGATCTACAAGCTCATAGCGCGGCACCGAGTGCCGCGCTACGAGCTTGTAGATCTGCTATTTTTTGAAAAGGTAACTGCAACATTCCTGCACCACTCCCCTGCTCCTGATCCTTTTAACACAGATGCCTGCCGCCTCCGGGCAACAAGTCCTGCAAGGCCGCAGCCGCAGCATTTGCTACTGCAATGTTTTTCCACCAGGAATGCATGAACCTCGTTGCAATTTCTTTTACTCGGAATGCATGATTTTCATTGCGTTTCTTTTACTAGGAATGTATGAAATTCATTGCATTTGTCTTACTAGTACCAATGTTGTGTTCTACATAGCCAATGGAGGGCAGCAGTGACCCCTAGTGGAATTAGTAAATAAATTAAATTACTTTATGACTCATTCATGGAAAGATAATACATGGACTGTGGCTGATTCCAGCATGTGATAATAGCTACTTAAAGGTAGGGTGAGGGAATTTTCTTTGTTAAAAAGGTTTAAGTACTATATTCTGATAGTAATCATTGCTACAGAGCGTTTGTTCGGTCACAGGGGTCTCTCCAGCTCTTTAGTAAACAGAATATATGTACATTTTCAGGTAGGTGACAACATTTAAGCCAATCAGGAGAGAGCGCTGAAAATGCATTTTCTGTTTAATAAAGAGCTGGAGTGGAGACACATGGGAGACTCCTTTTACTGAACAAACACTCTATAGCAATGAGTACTATCAGAATATAGAGCTATTTAACACTTATTTCAACCAAAGTAAATCACTTGCCCTACCTTTAAGGTTTAAACCTGGTTTTAAACCCCAATCAGGCTGTTGTAATGGTCATTTGTGCAGTGTCATTACATAAACAATAATGTGGACCTCCTAAAGTGATTAAACATTAGGATGTATTGCTATTCCATCCATCAACCAAAACTGGAACAAAGTCATCAGCCCTGGTCCTCCTATACAGCCTGAATATCAATGCCTGTTATTGGCTGCTCCAATAAAGCATGCTGTTGTTGAATGCCGCGCTGTAATTAATGAGATCTCAGAGGAGCAGTGATCTGCAATACCAGTCAAAATATTAGATCAGTGGCCAACTGTTCAAGGGACTTAAAAACTCACTCACTGTCTCAAATACAATCTGTCTCTGTCAACTTATCATCTACTCCCTTTATCTTCTCTCTCTCTCTCTCTCTCTCTCTGCTCACCAACTCCTTTGATTGTCTCTCCAGCTCTATCCTCCTCCTCCTTCTCCTCCTCATCCTCCCGTCTGTGTACCGCTCATATTTCTCCTTTCATCCTCAGTTCTGTCTCCATGACGAGAGTCTGCCTGTGAGCTAATGTAACTGGATCTTGTTTCCATAGCTTTAACCCATTAAGACCTGAAGTCGATTCTACAAATGTCTTCTAAATCCCAACAGTATTTCTGAAAAACGTATGTTCCTTTGTCAGTGGTGCTCAAACTTTTTCAGGTGAAGGACCCCCAAAACGATATGAATTTGGCCGCGGACCCCCATCTCAAAATATTTTGTTCCAGGGACCCCCCAGAAGCAAAGATTTGAGTTAAAAAATGTTCACTTTAAAAGGATATTATATTCAAAGATTTGCACACATTTTCCCAATTTTTCAAAAATAGCAGATCTACAAGCTCGTAGCGCGGCAGCCAAAGTGTAATAATGCTTTTTAGCTCAAATCAAAAAGTGACACAGATGCGTTCCAGGTCTTAATGGGTTAACCCCTTTCAACCTCAATTTTGGGTACAGTATGCCATAGGCATAATAAAATGTTGGAATGTCAAATTTTCACGATGCGATGCGTTGTGATCTTGTATATCAGCTACTTTTTTGCTATTCGTCGTGCAACGATTTTGCACGGCAGATCAAATTGAAACGAGTGCATCTCAGATCCTGGATTCCATCTCCTGCTGTGACTGTGGCTTTGAGGCTCAGCGGTGTAGTTTTTAATAGTGACTGGCCGTCACTTCACCTTTTCACCTGCTGTTGCTTTGATGTCTCTTGAGGTGTCATCATTCCTTCTCTCTCTCTCTCTCTCTCTCTCTCTCTCTCTCTCTCTCTCTGTTTCTCTGTCTCTGTCTCTCTCACTCATGCTTAACCCTTTAAGACCGGGAAAGCATCATTTGTGTCATTTTAAGATTTATTTGGCTATTCAAAAATAGCAGATCTACAAGCTCATAGCGCGGCACAGAGTGCCGTAGATCTGCTATTTTTGAAAAATCGTGAAAATGTGTGCAAATCTTTGAATATATAATGTCTTCTAAACATTTTTTTTTAAAACTATGTTTCTACTGTATATCAGTGGTTCTCAAACTTTTTCATGTCAAGGACCCCCAAAATTATATGTATTTGGCCGCGAACCCCCATCTCAAAATATTGTATTCCAGGGACCCCCAGAAGCAAAGATTTGAGTTAAAAATGTTCGCTTTGAAAATATATATATTCAAAGATGTGCACACTTTTTCATGATTTTCCAAAAATAGCAGATCTACAAGCTCATAGTGCGGCACTCGATGCCGCGCTATGAGCTTGTAGATCTGCTATTTTTGAATAGCCCAAAGTAATAAAATAATGGTTTAAGTGGTAAAACAGATGTGCTCCCGGTCTTAATGGCTTAAGGATGTGTTTGTAAAAAAACGTGACTTTTACTGCCTGGTATTTTATTTGTAACCCCTCTGTTTTGAGTTCTACCAGAATGCACAAAAAATCCATCCCTCCTTGTTCCTTTGGTTCCTGCAGGACGCAGGAAGTCAGCAGATCGGCTTCCTCCTGGGCAGCTGTGGCGTGACGCTGGCTCTGACCACCGACGCTTGTCAGAAAGGCCTGCCCAAAGCACAGACAGGGGAGGTCGCTACGTTCAAAGGTACCATGCGTTTTTGTATTATGTTTTCCTTTCTGTTTTTTTAAACCTTGTTGTAGTTGTTTTGGGGTTGTTCGTCTCTGAAGTGTGTCCTCTGCATCTTAACCACTTAAACCCCATATGGTTGAGCGGAGTCGCTCAGGGCTCTATGCTAGTGTCTTTTCTGTTATTGTGGGGAAGGCTTTATTTTTTTAATTATTTTTGGCCTTTTGTGCCTTTATTTGACAGGGCAGTAAATGGGGAGAGATATGGGGAGTGGGAGTCGAACCCTGGACGCACTGTCAGGCTATACTGAGCCTAGGTGCCTGGGCCGCTACGCCAGCAGTCCAGGCCAAGGCTTTTTGCGAAAAAAAATAGCAGATCGACAAACTTACAACTGCGACGCGTTGTGAGCTTTTCGATGCTGGGGTGCTGGGGTTTACGTGGTTAACCCAGCCTAACTATTTAGGAGCAATGGGGAAGTGCCATTACTGTAATTCCTCGCCTGGCGAGCAGTTAAGGCCTACTACTCTGTTACAAGTAAAAAGCCCGTGTTCAAAATGTTACTTGAGTAAAAGTACTAAAGTATTGGCATGAAAACATACTCCAAAAGTAAAAGTACTAACATTTTTGAAAATAGATGATCTACAAGCTCACAATGCGTCGCATTGCGACGCATTGTGAGCTTGTAGATCGGCTATTTTCAAATGGTCTATGTATAAAATAGGGCTAAAGTGGTTAATGTATGTTTTATAGTATGATAATTGATATCTGCAAAGTAACTAGTGACTAAAGTTTTCAAATAAATGTAGTGGAATAAAAGTACAACATTTGGATCTGAGATGTAGTGGAGTAGAAGTAAAAGTATTGGAAAGTAAAAATACCTCAAAATTGTACTTAAGTACAGTACTTAAATAAATGTAGTGGAGTAAAAGTACAACATTTGGATCTGAGATGTAGTGGAGTAGAAGTAAAAGTATTGGAAAGTCAAAAATACCTCAAAATTGTACTTAAGTAAATGTACTTAGTTACTTTCCACCACTGGTAACTGGGTTGGATGTCTGTGTGTGTGTGTGGTCCGTGCAGGGTGGCCGCGGTTGCTGTGGTTTGTCACAGACGGGAAGCATGTCGTGAAGCCCCCTAAAGACTGGTACCCTCAAAATCGGGAAGCCACCAATGAAATCGCCTACATAGAGGTTAGTGCGGTGTGTTTTATGTGATTAGGCCTTTCATGTAGAAGTTTGAACTTTTTATTAACCCTTTAAGACCGGCGAAGAACGCGTCTGTGTCATTTTAAGATTTCTTTGGCCATTAAAAAAATAGCAGATATACAAGCTCGTAGCGCGGCACCGAGTGCCGCGGTACGAGCTTGTAGATCTGCTATTTTGTTTGAAAAATCGTGAAAATGTGTGCAAATCTTTAGTTTGAATATATATATATACTTTTTTTAAGCGAATTTTTTTAACTCAGATCTTTGCTTCTACAAATGTCTTCTAAATCTAAAGTTTTACTTGTGTTGCTATAATATAGCAACATACATGTAAGTAAAAAAAAAAAAAGAATTGATAATATTATTATCAATGGCTTTTTTCATGTCAAGGACCCACAAAATAATATGTATTTGTCCGCGGACCCCCTCCCATCTAAAAATATTTTGTTCCAGGGACCCCCAGAAGCAAAGATTTGAGTTAAAAATGTATATAAAAGATTTGCACAAATGTTCACGATTTTTCTATAAAATAGCAGATCTACAAGCTCATAGCGCGGCACTCGGTGCTGCGCTATGAGCTTGTACATCTGCTATTTTTGAATAGCCAAAGAAATCTTAAAATGACCACAGAATGCATTCCCGAACTTCCCGGTCTAAATGGGTTAAAAATACAGTATTTTTTTTTTTTTTGTGTACCTATACATTTATCACAAGTTGCTCATTGACATATACACTATATGACACCAGCAAAGCTTGTGATGTGTTCTCATGTCCAGTATAAGACCAGCAAGGAGGGCAGCACCATGGGGATCACCGTGTCCCATTCAGCCATGCTGTCTCACTGCCACGCCCTCACACAGGCCTGCGGATACACTGAAGGTGAGTGGGACGCTGTGTGTGTGCCTATTTCTGAATTAGCCCTACTTCACTCTGCACGTGCGCTGTGTTTCATTCACCAATATGCAGGTGGGAATCGGTTGCATAATCTTACCTACATCCAGGGTTGCCAGATCTGCAATTTCCTGCAAGATTTTATTTTAAAATAGCCGATCTACAAGCTCACAACGCGTCGCATCGCGACGCGTTGTGAGCTTGTAGATCTGCTATTTTCAAATAGCTGATGTATATGTTAAAGTGCTCATGTGGCCCATAGTCGCTTCCTTTGGGCTGGTTTTCCTAGACCTGGTTGCTTGTTTCTCTCACAGAGTCTGGCAACACTGGTCCCTTCAGCTAACAGCTTAGGGTCTCCTAGGGCTTTTTGTAATATGACTGTGGCTTCAACCACTTTCAGGCAGTCGTCTCTATTTTGGGCATGTCATTATAGGTGAAAACACTTTGAAAATTTCTAAAAAAAATAGCAGATCTACAGGCTGACAACGCATGGCGACGTCACATTGCGACGTCGCATTGCACTTGTTGATTGTCTATTTTCTCTATTCGTCATACAGCGAAGTATATAGGGCTGTGGTGGTTAATCTATTGCCATAGAGTTCAAGGCCTATTGAGAATTCAAGATTCAAGAGATTTATTGTTAAATACATGCTGGACTGAAGTATATTCACTGTATGTTTTTGAAACGGACAAGACAGTCTCTCTCCTGTGGTCATACAGTATTATAGTAGCTGTATGGTTCCCGTGTGGTAACCGATCATGTATACAATCGTACTGCACCTCGTTTGACCAAGACCACTTGTCTCACAGTTGTGAATGAAAACCACAGCAGCACCGTGAAAAGCACATCTGTTTGGAATATAGGTTCATTATATCATTCCAGTTCAAGTGGAATTAGAATCAAGTGTAACTGTTAAGCTGGTTGCGTGAGAGAGAGAGAGAGAGAGAGAGAGAGAGAGAGAGAGAGAGAGAGAGAGAGAGAGAGAGGGGACAGCGAGAGAGAGGGATGAAGAAAGAGAGAACATAAGACACATATTTTCCCCCGGTGTCCCAGATTCACCCTAAATAACTCCTATAACTGCATTAGAATCCCATAGAGACTTCTCCAGACCTGTTTCTGAGGCTGGGTTTGGTTCTTGACTCATTTACACTACTATCAAGGTCGGCCTTTCCCTCTTCAGGGGATTACGTTTGCGTAGAATAATGAGAGCATCCAAGTGAAACTGTGCTAGTAAAGAGCAGCAGTGAGTGTGCTGCTGGGTATGTTGTAACTGGACCTTGACCTTAACCCATTAAGACCTGGAACGCACCTGTGTCACTTTTAGATTTGAGCTAAAAAAGCATTATTATACACTTTGGCTATTCAAAAATAGCAGATATACAAGCTCATAGCGTGGCACCGAGTGCCGCGCTATGAGCTTGTAGATCTGCTATTTTTGAAAAATCGTGTGCAAATTCATATACCGGTATTTATATTATTTTAAAGTGAACATTTTTAACTCAAATAAATATTTGCCTCTGGGGGGTCCCTGGAACAACATATTTTGAGATGGGGGTCCGCGGCCAAATACATATCATTTTGGGGGTCCTTGACATGAAAACGTTTGAGCACCACTGATATAGAAACATAGGTTTTTCAGAAAACTGTTGGGATTTAGAAGACATTTGTAGAATTGGCTTCAGGTCAATTAGGTTAACAAAATCTCTTTTTGACTTGCAGCTGAGACGATAACCAACGTCCTCGACTTCAAGAGAGATGCAGGATTATGGCATGGCGTGCTAACTGTGAGTGGTCCCATATGTCCTCTGTTAACACTGATAGGCTGCTTGTTGATTAGAAGCAGGAGAGAGACATCCAGATATGGACATTACATTACTCATCCTGACATACAGCACTGCGAGCGAGCAAGAAAAAATGATTAAAAGGCATGTTTCAATCAGACTACAATTTAGGCATTTAGACTATCCTGACCGGTCGCAAGCAATGACATTCACCCCTCAATATTCGTTACCTGCGTCTCAATTTGAGTTTTCGTGTGCCGTAGCTTGATGAAGGGGAGACATTCCTCTCCTGTCATTGGTTATATTCATTAGTTAGTCATACTGTAGTCATACTTATTAGTTGTTTAAGCCCTGGTTAAGTTGATTGGTTCAGGCTAGCCAGACGACGCTACAGTTTCGTGCACAGTTTCTGTTGCCAGTTTGCTTGCTCGCAGGCTGTCAGGAAACGGTGTTAGGCTTTAAACAGAGTGTGAATGCATTGACGATAAACACATGGGAAAGCTGTCTTGTCAAATTAATCAGATTTTATGTCTATATTATATATATATATATATATATATATATATATATATATATATATATATATATATATAATATTTATATCTACAAAATGACACGGTCTGCTTATAATTGCTTTTTCAATATACCAGCAGAAACAACAAAGAAATACAGGGGGTACATGGATTATATAGATACTATACAGTTACTAAATAGCACATTTTGAAACCTGCTACTACAGCACATAATCGGTTTCTCTCCAAAAGTGACACAGCAGTGATGGCACATAAAACAAAATGTGTGTTTTCAGTATGCCAGTAATGTAGTAGTTAAACCTTGCCACGACGGGTACAATACATCCACCCTGCTTTTGCCACACTTTTAGGAACCTTTACATAACTGAATTGTCTGCCTATGCCACTTGTTCTCAATGTGGGGTCCGAGGACCCCCAGGGGTACTCAAAGGGTCTCCAGGGTTAGGGTTAGGTGAAATGATTGATAGTTATGAACCAAATGGACCCTTACGGGTCTTTAACTCAGAGAGTGTACAGGTTGAATATTTGGTTCCATTTGCACACTGCACGCTGGTCTATGCCATTGGTTCTCAAAGTGGGGTCCGGGGACCCCCAGGGGTCCTTGAGGGAGTTCCAGGGGGTCCCCAGCTAAATGATGGATAGTTAGGAACCAAATTACCCTTATGGGTCTGTAACTCTGAGAGTGTACAAATGGAACTAACGGGTCCATTTGGTTCGTACACTGGTTTGTACACTCTCAGAGTTAAATTAACATTGATTGATATAAATTGGGGTCCCAGAGATATAAATGCCATTAAATGGGGGTCCGTAGCCTAATGCACGTCAAACTGGGGGTCCTTGAAATTAGAATGGTTGAGAATCACCGCTAGAGCCGTAAAAATATTCTCTTATGTCTGGCACATCTTTTCA
Organism: Gymnoscopelus braueri; assembly: GCF_963280865.1. Classification (NCBI taxonomy): domain Eukaryota; kingdom Metazoa; phylum Chordata; class Actinopteri; order Myctophiformes; family Myctophidae; genus Gymnoscopelus; species Gymnoscopelus braueri. Next base: position 36,536,446 of record NC_137618.1, read on the forward strand.
AAAAGGTGTCAATTTGGGGGTCCTTGACATGAAAAAGTTTGAGAACCACTGGTCTATGCAACTGTGCGTGCTAATCAGGGTTGCCAGATCTGCTTATTATAATTTCCCCGCAATATTTTATTTGAAAATAGCCGATCTACAAGCTCACAACGCGTCGCATCGCGATCAGCTATTTTCAAATAGCTGATGTATATGTTAAAGTGCTCATGTGGCCCATAGTCGCTTCTTTTGGGGTGGTTTTCCTAGACCTGGTTGCTTGTTTCTCTCACAGAATCTGGCAACACTGGTGCTAATGCCCTGTGGAGTCATGTAATGAGTGCTGTTTGTTTGTGTGTTTGCATGGCAGAGCGTGATGAACCGGATGCATGTAATCAGCATCCCTTACTCCCTGATGAAAGTCAACCCCCTGTCCTGGATACAGAAAGTGCACACGTACAAAGGTGAGGAAAAGTGTGCATTGTTACTTGTTTTCTGATGTTATTTGAGGCTATTTGTTTCTAACTGATGTTTATTACATTTTTGGGTTTTACTTTATTGTTTGAATTAATTCATTATAATTTTTTTATCTCCTCTTGTGTTACGAACAGTAAAATCCTCAGTGTTAAGGCCGATTTGTACTTTGTAAATCCGGAAATAGTCGATTTATAAGGTCACAATGCATCGCATAGTGACACGTTGTGAGGTTATCGATCGGCTGTCCGATCTATGGCACCATCCTACGATGGCGTGTAAAGTAAAGTAATTGTTGCGAACGTTCAGGGCATACTTGCCAGCACCAGCCTATATATGGATATACCCATAAATGGAGATGATCGACCTACGAAGTCTGACAGCATAGAATCTCTAGAAAGGGAGATTCCTAACATACCTAGCTCTGACATCAGAAAATCCCCCCTGGAAACTCTGTATGTGGAGATAACCGAAACATCCAGGACTGACATCATAGTCCCAGATTTGGGCATAACTGACACAGCCCACTCCATATATGGATATGCCTGACACTACCTGACATCACCGTAGTGACATCAGGGGCACAGCCAGCAGTATAAAGGACCCTGGATGCCCTGGTTAAGCCAGTGTCCTCAGTGACGCTCGAAGATCATCTTAACTCTCTCCAGAGTACCAGGACGACTAGCTGGCCGTACAACCCAGCTAGGCCTCACAGTGGCTCTTGAGTCCGGTTCTAAACAACCAGCCGATTATCAGTATTACTAAGTGTATTACTAAGTATTATTAAGTGGCTGAGCTAAGAAGACATGTCCTTTACTAGAAATATTCATATTTCTAAACCCTTTATGCGTTTTAAAAACACATTTATCGAGCGGCATTAGGTCATACGTTATTGCCTGCTTGTTGCACGTGCATTTCGGCAACACTGCTTGACTGTACAGACCAGGTGTCGTTGATTAAACTGAGGGCAACACTATGCTAGGGATAGTAATTCAGTGCGGTGTTTAAGTGGAACGTGTGTGTGTGTGTGTGTGTGTGTATGTTTGTTTGTTGGGGAGAATGACTGCATTGAGACAGTCGGTGGCGTGTAGTAGGTGGCTGTTGCTCTCCAGACACCATGGCGTTCAGAAGAGGCTGTTCAGCAGCTCCAACAGACTTGCCACCACCATGCCCGCCTGGGTCATCGATAAATACGGCAGCAATGACGTCCTGCGGTTCACCAACAGCGCCAGCTTCCCCATCATCCACTATCCCAATGAGGTCATAGTGCAGGTGCATGCCGCAGGGCTCAACCCCATTGACGTCAGCATGAGAGGTGGCTATGGCGCTTCCACCATGTCTATGCAGAGAGACCCTCTGAACATCAATCGGACAGGCAGTGAGTTCCCTCTCGTCCTGGGAAGGGATGTGTCCGGGGTCATTATGGAGTGTGGCCTTGACGTCAAGTACTTCCAAGCGGGCGACGAGGTTTGGGCCGCAATACCGCCCTGGAAGCAGGGTAGCTTGGCTGAGTTTGCGGTGCTGAGTGCCAACGAGGTGTCCCGTAAGCCAAAGTCTCTGAGTCACGCGGAGGCGGCAGCTATGCCATACGTGGCTGCTACCGCCTGGTCATGCCTGGTCAACACAGGTGGGCTTACCCAGGAGAACTGTGCCAAGAAGAGGATCCTGATTCTGGGAGGCTCAGGTGGAGTGGGAACGTTTGCTCTACAGATGACAAAGGCATGGGGGGCCCACGTGACAGTGACATGCTCCCAGAATGCCGAGCGGTTGGTAAGAGGACTGGGAGCTGACCACGTGGTGGACTACACTGATGAGCCGGTTGAGGTACCTCTTGGTACGCGGGAGAAATTTGACCTGATCCTGGACAACGTGGGCGGCGACACAGAGCGCTGGGCGCCGGGCCTGCTGAAGCCCTGGAGTGGCTCCAAGTACGTCACCTTGGTCACGCCTTTCCTCCAGAACACCGACTCGCTGGGCCTCTGTGACGGCATGCTGCAGACGGGGGCTACCGTGGCCACCAAGGCCCTCAAGCATCTGTGTAAAGGCGTCCACTACCGCTGGGGGTTCTTTGCACCGAGTGGTCCTGCCCTGGACGACATCTGTGAAATGGTGGATGCAGGACAGATCCGGGCGGTGGTGGAGGAACAGTTCACGTTCTCTCAGGTTCCCCAGGCCATGGAGAAGGTGGAGCAGGGTCACGCCAGAGGCAAGACTGTCGTCCAGGTCGCAGGAGGTGGAGGACCCCAGTCATAGCACTGACACATACTGTACATTAGTACAACCTTTAGTATTAACCTTTCGATCTCAAAGGTTGATGACAGGGTGGTCCAAGGAAGGTCCAAACGCACATAGAGAGAGGTCCCGCTCACCCGCTGAAAACGTGCTGTTTGCAAGTCCTAGACATTGTCTCTTTGTGTGCATTCATTCAAGGTCCACCATATCTCTGAGAGCCTACAAATGGAATGGTCTCAGAGTTACAGATCTGACCTGTAAGGGTCCATTTGGGAATCCCCCCCCCCCCGTAATCGTGTAGTTTGTGTACCCGCCCGGGCAGGCCTAAAATTTCTCTTCTGGGTCTCGAGCTAAAACGTTTTGGATCCACTGATCTACGCATACTATTGACCAATCAGAGCATTCATTAAAACCTGGGGGTGAGCTGACATCATTTATACCAGTTAATAAATTGGATTTAAAGTAATAAAACAAAAAATCCAAGAACGTTCTCTGGCATACGCCGCCCCACGGATTTCCTGTGGGAATACGTCCAAAATCAGAGAACATTTCCTTGCATATGCCGCCAGTATTCGCCTGTGCCTCCATCTCTGTCTGCTCCGCATGTTTTGACCCATCATACACTACTTGAGGTAGTGATGAGCCCGCTGCCCCATGAGGACAGTTGGATGAGGTTTCTTCACGGAGGTTGGATTATATATTCTTGATAATGCTTTCCATGTTCTCAAGGTCGTTGTACCTGGGGTTGGTCCCTGCCGCTGCCCTGTGAGACTTTTTTTAAGATTCACGTGTCTAGCTGTGGGCTTTCCTTTGGCCTCCATGGTGTGGGCTTCAGCTAGAACGTGACTTCACTCACTCAGTGCAAGACAAGTTATGCCTACTGCAACTCTCCACCTAGAGCTTGATGGCATAATACTCCGTCCCGTCAGAAGCGTATTTCTGGACATTGGGTCTGGAACTGCAGTATCCAAGCGATTGCTATTCATTCGTTTATTCAGAACAATTTGGCCTTGCATCTGAATCGTCTTTCTGTGCTCATGAGTTGGGGTAGTACCGACTCGTAGGGTGCTTGGAGTAAAGGCATGTTAGCTACGCGCAGTAATGGTGTCGCGTAACGGTTGACTCCGTCAACATCCAGTCTCGCTGTTTCAGCCTCCAGTAGGTCAACTGCCTGTGACCTACTGTGATCCTGAGGATTTTACTGTCCTCCTTCTCTGCCACTTTCTTATCAACTTTGTCTTAGAGCAGCACAACATTTTTATTTTATTTTATTTTTATTATTATTATATTGGCTCAGTGGGTGTGCAGTGGTATACTGGTACTCTGGAGCTGCTCTCTCCATTGGGCCTGATCTGATAGGCGAGGGTTAAAGTGATTTCTCTTGTTTTCAGCCACTGATCTCTCACACGGTCTTATCTTCATCAGATGTGCATGAGGGCACTGAGGGCTGAGTGGAGGAAGCTCGCTATCTTCAATGACACTCGGCTCCAGTTTGGACATAGAGCCGCTCACTCACCTTGTTATCCCTGATTTACACTTGTTTGCACATCGTGTCGCGCACCGAAAATAGCCAGTATTGTGAGCGTGTAGATCTATGCTATTTTCGGTAATGTGACCCCGGCTCGCAGCCAAGTAATGAATCAGGCCTTAGTAACGGAGTCAGACTTCCCCGCTGAATCATTCTCAGGCTCTGTGGTATTTGTGACTGGCTGTAAGCATGCACTGTAAAGACCAGTGGTTCCTAAACTTTGTAGCTCGAGACCCAAAAGAGAAATTTTATGTCTCTCTGGGACCAAAACCAGTGAAAATACCCGATCTATAAGATCATGTCACGATGCGATGTGTCATGAGCTTGTAGATCTGCTATTTTCACAACTTCAAAAACATCATAATATGTATTTATGGAATGATATGAAAAAATAAAAAAAATTATGATTCCTTTTTTTTGTGTTGACATTTCTGAAAACCTTTTGAAATAATAATAATTAAAAAAGGGAAACTGAAAAAAAGGGATATTTACTTGCGACCCTTAACTTGGATCCGTGACCCCAAAATGCATCCCGACCCAACAGATTAATAGACTGCTGTATTGATCTCTCTCTCTCTCTCTCTCTCTTTCTATCTCTCTCTCTCTCAGCACGGGTAGCCGTGGTGAAGTCGAGGGACATGCACTGGTCGTTGCTGGCCCAGAGAGACCAGCGAGATCTCAGCCTGAGCTCACTGCGCATGCTGATCGTAGCGGACGGAGCCAACCCCTGTGAGTGCACCAGCAGACGCTCACTTTAACACAATGATTCTCAACCTTTTTACATTTTAAAGACCCCCAGTTTGATGTGCAATAGGCCACGGACCCCTTTTTGATACAGTTAAAAAAAAAATATATATATATATATTTCTGGGACCCCAATCTATGCTGTAAAAGCCTCGGTGTAAAGTGAACCCTGGGAGTGTACAAATGGAAGGTCCATTTGGTTCCATTTGTACATTCTCAGAGTTACAGGCCCAAAAGGGTCCATTTGGTCCATGCTCCCCAGTCCCGACAATGAGAATCAGCAGTTTAACACGCTCTCACATCTCATTCCAAACCCCTACGGTCAAAACCTCACCGACAGCCTTTATTGATTCAGACTTTTTCGTGTGTGGGTGGCTTTGTTTTTTTGTGTGTGTATGTGCACACATACACACAAAAACTGCAATTTCACTTGATTGACTGCAATTGCACTTGTGTGTGTGTGCACATTACAACAGGGTCAATATCTTCCTGCGATGCCTTCCTCAACGTGTTCCAGGCACGTGGGCTGCGGCCTGAGGTGATCTGTCCATGTGCCAGCTCTTCAGAAGCCATGACTGTCGCCATCCGGAGGTACGCTGCCGCTACTGCACCTCTCACAGACAATCAGTGCTCTGCACTGTTGCACTGCGCTGTTGCGTTGCCTTTGCAACATCAGCTCATTGGATCCTTTAAGGACAGGGAGATTGATGTTGTTGTTTTTGCCAGCTGTATGCTTCTTCGTCTAAATGATCCTACTCTAGTTCCGTACGTTTTTGTTCTTTCAGTTGATTAAGGACTTGGTAAGGAGGGTGGTAAGAAGGGAACAAAATACACTTAGTGCATATTATATTTAAATTAAGGTATCATTCAGCGTAAGAATAATGTACCTTTTCAGAGATGCTTTGGTTGAGCTTTGTGCTTCTGAAAACACCCATAGTCACTGACATTGAGCCTGATTTTGGTGGACTGTATGGTGTGCACATAATGTGTTCATATTTGACATGTTTATATAGATATAGTGTAGCCAAGACACACCAGGGTTGCAAATGTTCCTACCCTACCCTGGACAATGGGTACTTTACCCATTGTCCAAAGCCTGACCTGATCCAAGTTTAGGTTGACTCCACTAGTGAGTCACCACAATAAATGATATAAAGTGCTTGGTGTCCTGCAGACCCCCAGAGATGGGTGTTCCTCCTCCAGGGAAGGCGGTGCTGTCTATGGGTGGGCTGAGCCACAGTGTGATCCGCGTTGACACGGAGGAGAAGCTCTCTGTCCTCACAGTTCAGGATGTGGGACAGGTTATGCCAGGAGGTACGGCTGAATGAACCGCTCACAGCAGCACCGTTTGCACTGTTCTCAACGGATAATCCGATCTGCACTTACAGGCAGTCAAATATTAGTAATGACAAAAATGATTGACATTATTCTGAAAACATCAAAGAGACAAACAGTCTTTGTCATTTGTTACTTCTCAATGTATCATCGCTGTGATTTATAAATGATAATATATACGGGTGCAACAGTTAATTGAACTAATCGATTTAATCTATTATAAAATTATAAAATGATTATTTTTGGGAAAAGAATTTGGGCATGTCATTATAGGTGAAAACTTAAAAAAAACATTTGCATGCACACACATTGCATGCATCACAATGCATCACATCACTATGCATTGCAGCTTGTAGCTGATCTACAGTTGTGACATGTAGTCAATCTAAAGTTATTTTTGCACGACATAAAATGGTTACTTTAATTAAGTGGTTAACCAGACTAATTGATAAATTAGTAGTATATTATATTATAGTATATTATATATGATTATCAAAACTATATTCGATGTTGATTATGTTTAAAACATGATTGTTTTCAATCTATTATATAATAGAAATTAAAAAAAAAAAAAAAAATGTTTAAAGCGCTTCTCGATTATTTGATGAATCCAAAAGTAATTGATAGAATAATCGGTAAATAAACAATGGATAGTTGCAGCCCTAATGTCATCAATCATGGTGCGCCCCCAGCCTTGGTGTGCGTGGTGCGGGTGGAGGGGACCCCCTACCTCTGCCAGACGGACGAGGTGGGTGAGATCTGTGTGAGCTCAGGAAGCTCTGGTGTTGCCTACTACGGCCTCCCCGGCATGACCAAGAACATCTTTGAGGTTAGTGTCCATCTTCTCCGTAGCCTCTCATTGTTACTGTACAATGAAAATCTGTGTGTGTGCGTGTGCGTGCTCACACATGCACGGCTTTTTTTCTCTAATGGAGTACTGTCTTTGTTGCAGACTATCCCAGTAACGTTGTCTGGAGTTCCAATCAGCGACAGACCGTTCACCAGGACCTCGCTACTTGGCTTTGTGGGACCCGTCAGTTCACTTTTATTATTCTGTTCAAAATATCAAAACACAGAAAAAACACAAAACACACTCCTTACATCATATTTATTATGTCCTCAACTTCATTAAAATGAAGTTTGTGTGCAAAATCGGCAACGTTGCCCTTTAAGTTAAGCTGTACAGGAAGGCCCATGCCGGCACACAGCACCTCAATGAAATGGACCCACAATTAATGTTATTACCTTTAACTGCATTAACCACCCTGGCGTCCCTACTGACACATTTTCAAAAAACGTCTAAAGTGCTATATATATATACAGTATAGGGCTTAAGATGACTCGACCAAATATCCACTGTGAAACGGGTCCATACTGTATTTGGTTCACTGTAGATTTGACACACACAGGGTGGCTACATGTCACATTCTAACCATTTTGACCTCATCATGTGTCGTAACCAGGACAACCTGGTGTTTGTCGTGGGGAAGATGGACGGGCTGATGGTCGTGAGTGGGCGGAGACACAACGCTGACGACGTGGTCGCCACGGCGCTGGCGGTGGAACCCATGAAGTTTGTTTACAGGGGGAGGTGAGGAGGACGTTTAAAAACTGCTGTTAAATGTTTCCATGTACAACTTCAGAATGCACTGTTTATGTGCCATTTCAGTCACTGCAAACCAGACATGTAGCAAGGAGTGTTGCCAGATTCTGTGAGAGAAACAAGCAACCAGGTCTAGGAAAACCAGCCCAAAAGAAGCGACTATGGGCCACATGAGCACTTTAACATATACATCAGCTATTTGTATATAGCAGATCTACAAGCTCACAACGCGTCACGATCTTGTAGATCGGCTATTTTCAAATAAAATGTTGCGGGGAAATTATAACAAGCAGATCTGGCAACCCTGGTAGCGAGGAGCAATGATACATGATATCATGGCGGTGGGTATTTGGTGTCATGCCATAAACCCAGACTTAACCCCCCCCCCCCAATGCATCATGGCCTCCAGTGTGTTTTTGCTTTTATAACATGGTTGCCAGCAATTGGCAGCAAGATTCACCCACAGTTTTAACCATTGCTAACCAAAAGCTACAGTAGCATACCTGTGGGTTATTGAAATTATGAGGAAAAAACTGCGAATTTCAACGTGTTTCAGTGTGGAGTTCCAATTGGACTGTTGTAATGTACTGTGCTTTCCAGGATAGCAGTGTTTTCCGTGGCCGTGCTTCATGACGAGAGGATCGTCGTGGTGGCTGAACAGAGACCAGACGCCTCTGAAGAAGACAGCTTCCAGTGGATGAGCCGTGTCCTTCAGGTAATGCACTGACCCTCGTCTCTTTTAACACAGATAAGACACCCCACAGGTCATTTTAATATTTAATGCCTGCCCTCTCTTTAGGTTAAGTTATGGGCATCCTGGTGTCTCAATCATATCATATCACATACAGTAGCCACAGACCTAAAAATAACGACCTGTATTTAAATCTGCTATAGCCTCTGTAGTCTATAATGTACATTGCATAATTATGGTATATTTTTAGCTGATATATGCTTATATATTTTTCAGTAAATAGTTAGTACATAAATAAATACCGAATTTGTACATTTTGCTGTTGCTATTCATTGTAATTGACCCCACAGAGACAAATGCCTCGTACGTATAGACATACCTGGCAAAACATGTTATTCTGATTCTGATAAAGCAGAAATGGCCCACAATAATACAAAACAAACCATTGATGTGCTTATGTAGAATCGATAAACCAGACAGAAGACGCAGAACTATTAACACATACAGTGCCAAGATCGCATCGATGCGTTCTTTCAAATCCATCGCTTGAGTGCCAGGATTCCAAAGAACGCATTGATGCGTTCTTTTGAATTTTCATCTGTGATCGCACGGTCCTGTTTATTTCTCATCAACACTTTCGTTTTCCTTTTACGTCACACTCACCCGGAGCCGGATGTAAAAAAAATAATTCATTTCCGGGTCACATTGTTTTTCTCCGGTAATTTTCGGCCAGAATAAGGAAAAACACATTTTTTCACACGGTATAAAAAACGAACGGACAGCTCAACTTCTATTTTCTTTGGTCCGGGTGACTAGTAACAGTCATCGTCATAGTGTATCACATCGTTTTCAGGCCGATCAGCGGACCAGGGATAGTCGAAAACGTCACATCCGGTAAATGACAGGATATGACATGGGCCTGTTTGGGAGGGGGCGAGCGAGGTGATCAATGTGTGGATTTGCTGCTCTCTACTGGTGGAACTGTCGTACTTGCTTGACATCACAATCAGAGAATTTATTTGAATGAAAAATTACAAAACAAAAAAATTAAAAAACACGCAAATTGCTGGCACAGGGGTGAGTACATTATGAATAAACTCTGGCAGTCAATGTGTTAAGGGTTGAGTGCATGAGAAGAAAACCCAAGGGGCTTTTGAATCAATTCACCTCAAAAAGTGAAAGGACTAACTTGGACAACAGGGGCACCACGGGATGGCAACTGCCACCCCCTAGTGTTCGCATTTAATTGCAAATTCAGTTATTTTATGCACATTTTCTCTACCTGTGTTAATACACATGACGATAAAGTTGAACTTGAACTTCAACACTGTATCTCTCTTCATCCCAGGCCATAGACAGCATACATCAGGTAGGGGTGTACTGCTTGGCGCTGGTCCCTGCCAACACGCTACCCAAGGCCCCGTTGGGCGGTATTCACATCTCAGAGACCAAGCAGCGCTTCCTGGAGGGGGCCCTGCATCCGTGCAACGTACTCATGTGCCCCCACACCTGTGTCACCAACCTGCCCAAGCCACGACAAAAACAGCCAGGTACGTCACTCACTGGTGGAATAAACGGAGACAAAACATCACATAACGGCCTTTTCACATGGGAAGCGATTCACACGTCTTGTAATAAACTTTCAATGAGAGGTGAGCGGGCAGGTAGTGAGGCGCGGACAATCAGACAGGCGCAGCGACAAGCGGGTGCGATCCTGTGAAGCTGTCGCGTCCGTGCACGTCTCACACACGTCTGCCTGTCTGCTGCAGTTGAAATGTGTTTCAACTTTTTTCTTTTCACATGAGGAGCGCAGTGCAACCCTGCAGATGCAAGCGAGTACCCAGGCGTTGTGTGCCGCGCTATGAGCTTGTAGATCTGCTATTTTTGAAAAATCGTGAACATTTGTGCAAATCTTTGAATATATATGGTTTAAAGCGAAACATTTTAACTCCGATCTGTGCTTCTGGGGGTCCCTGGAACAACATATTTTGAGATGGGGGTCCGCGGCCAAATACATATAATTTTGGGTGGTCCTTGACATGGAAAGGTTTTGATCTCCACTGATATATAGCAACATAAGTTTTTTCAAAAAACTGTTTTAGAAGACATTTGTAGAATCCCCCAGAAGCAAAGATTGTTCGCTTTAAAAAATATATATATTCAAAGACTCAGTGCCGCGCTATGAGCTTGTATATCTGCTATTTTTGAATAACCAAAGAAATCTTAAAATGACAGATGCTTCCCCGATCTTAAAGGGATATTTCACTTTCAAAAAAACTTTGGGTCATTTTATCGTCTACTCAGGCTTTTGTGAGCCCTCCAGACCGTTTCTAAGTTGCTTGATTCAGTATTTAGATATTTGATATTCATTTTATCAGACACGCCCCCTTCCTATACAAACCCATTATAACTTCAAACTCCATTTTTAACATGTTAGATTCATCAAAAACACCCGTTCTTGGTTCTGGTGACTCACCCTATCTAAATACTGAATCTAGCAACTTAAAAACTGTCTGAGGGGCTCACAAAAGCCTGAGTAGACGATAAAATGACCCAAAGTTTTTTTGAAAGTGAAATATCCCTTTAATGGGTTAATACTGTAGCACAATAACCTCTTCTACCTCATGTATTTGTGTGTTCTTGTTTTGATATTCCTTTCTATTTGCTGATGATAACAATATTATTAACAATGATGGTGATGGTTCTGGTGTTCTGAACAGAGGTCGGCCCAGCTTCTATGATAGTGGGCAACCTGGTCGCGGGCAAGAGGATAGCCCAGGCCTGCGGGAGGGACGTGGGACAACTAGAGGACAATGACCAGGCACGTAAGGTAGAGAACCATCCTCATTTCATTTCTCTCCATCACATCTACACCACACAGGTAAGGATCAGCAACTGATTCTGAAATAACTGTTGTGGACACAGTCGGCACGCCGGAAACGCATTTGTGTGTCATTTTTAGATTTTGTTGGGCTATTCAAAAATAGCAGATATACAAGCTCATAGCGCGGCACGCTATGAGCTTGTAGATCTGCTATTTTTGAAAAATCATGAAAAGTTGTGCAAATATTTATTTATTTATTTTTTCAAATCTTTGCTTCTGGGGGTTCCTGGAACTAAACATTTTACAAATGTTCGCTTTAAAAAATATATAATCCAAGATTTTGCCATGAATTTTCACGATTTTTCTAAAAAAATAGCAGATCCACAAGTTCATAGCGCGGCACTCGGTGCCGTGCTATGAGCTTGTAGATCTGCTATTTTTGAATAGCCAAAGAAATCTTAGAATGACACACAGATGCGTTCCCGGTCTGAATGGGGTAACGCAACAAATGGCCCCGTATGCATTTCTATTTTTAAGTTTGACCCAGATCCATTTCATGCTCTTTCCCAAGGCCATCAACACTGCTCATAATAATCATAATGTCCATCCCCACTGTGTTCCATTTTAAAATCAGCGCCACTTGTTTTACTCTTATTAGTATACCATCAGCAGCATGTGTCTGACACCCTCCTGTCTCTCTTACCTCAACAGTTCCTCTACATGCAGGACGTGCTGCAGTGGAGAGCCCAGGCCACACCAGACCACCCTCTGTTCCTGGTGCTCAATGCTAAGGTACTTCATTATTGTTTCCCCCCATGTATTTTTATTAAATAATTCACCCCCAAAATTACTTTTTATTTTATTTGTATCAATTACTCACCCTGTAATGCCTTAAAAATACATTAAGTTAATAGCTGACTAAGTTTAACATCTAAACTATATTTAAAAAAAGGTTTATAAATATCACTCGTAGGCACGTAGGTTTCAGCACAGTTCAAACTAGGACTGGTAACTTTCCTCAGAAATGATATTCGAATATTGGTCTTAAAAATTGGCAGATATTGGAATATATTCGAATATTATGATTAAAAATATTTATATTTTTTTTAAATGTTTATTTTACAGGGACAATACAAAACACAATGTATCAAGTGCTCGGATCCAATAATACATTGCTTTTTGTATTGTCCCTGTCAAATAAACATTACAAAAATAATAATAATAAATACATTTGAATATTAATTTTCATATTCGAATATACATATTTTCCCCATATTCGAGGAATATTCGAAATTTGAATATTAATTTACCAGCCCTAGTTCAAACACGCACTCACTCACTCAAGCTTGCTTCTCTGTTTGAGTGAAACTGTTTGTGTTTTGGAGGTACTAAGCATAAGACTGGATACATGACTCTTGGTTTATACTTTGAGAATTGTTTGAGAGTTTCTAAACAGATTTATTATATAGTTTTGCTGTTGTTAAACTTGGACATATTCCATTACGGCCACCAATTATCTTACAGATCAAAAATTATTCGTTAAAATAAAATGAAATATGCTACATGAATGAGGTTTCACGAAGAACACTTTTTCTCATTATTTGTGTAAAGCCTAATTTATTCCACCAAGGAGTCGCTCACCAAAAATAACGCATTTTCAAACAATCAAAAAACAGGATGCGAGCTTAACACGTGTTGTTGTGGTCTTGTGTCCCCCAGGGCACGGTAGCAAGCACAGCCTCATGTCTGCAGCTGCACAAGCGGGCAGAGCGGGTTGCTGTGGCACTGATGGAGAAGGGCCGCCTCAACACTGGAGACCACGTAGCACTGGTGTATCCACCAGGTAAAGGGACCTCAGTGTGATCTGACTTCATACAGTAACTGAATTACATCATAATAATACAAATAAGAATAATATATTTTTTAGATGTATCATTTTGTTTTATTAAATGAAAGTATCTATTATGCTCGTACATCCCCCAGAAGAAATTCGGAACACCAAACATAATAAAAGTGTATTTACAGGCTCATCGTATGCACAGCAGATAATCACCACTGCCCCTGTTCTCTTCACGTGTGTGTATGTCCAGGGATTGACCTGATTGCCACCTTCTATGGCTGTCTTTACGCCGGCTGTGTCCCGGTCACCGTGAGACCGCCTCACCCACAGAACCTAGCCACCACCCTGCCCACCGTCAAGATGATTGTTGAGGTAACACTTCAATACAGGTGTAGGCCTCAGTCCAAAATCGACACCTTCAATCTGATAGCTCGACTGAGGGGAGGATTTTACAATCTACAACTACATGTTGCTTCATCACCTTGCTAAACTAATGGCCTAAGTCATTTTTTGAGGAAAATGACATTTTTGCCTAAGTCAGCTCCTCATGACACTGGCCACCTCTGGTAAAACCGGCTATCTCCTAATTGAAAAGGATCATGCTGTTCCCTCCCCTTTTAGTATAATGGCCTAACTCCCTAGTGTGACTTGGGCCAAAATAGGCCATTTCTTTGGCCTAAGTCACATGGTTTTGTGACTTAGGCCAAATTATTTACTGATTTAGGCCATTTAAAAAAAAGAAAATTGGGCCTAAGTCAGATGTAATCCTATTTAAACCTATTTAAATATCTTATGCTACATAACTGACAGACAGTGTTATTTTAATTTTAATATACATAATTTGTTATAAACATTTTGGGTGAAATGATTACGAAATATCATATAGTTTTGTTTTGGATCAGCTTTTTATTTTTCATGAAAAACTTTTTTTTAAATTACATAGGCCATTAGTTTAGCAAGGTGACGTTATGTAGTCGACCTGCTCTGTCACAGTCACAGACAATATACACAGCATAACATATGAAAACATATCTGTACATACTGAACTGTATATCTTTGTGTGTGTATATGCATGACAGACACCCTCTGTAGACAATTTTAAAGCACAGCTCAAGACTTATTTCTTCACTCTTGCTTTTAGTTGATTCCGTTTCTTCTGAATCTCTGTGTTGTTATTTCTGTCTTTACTGTTTTGCTTGACCCACTGCCTCTTATTTTTAGCCATTATTTCTTGCCACTGTATTTTTTTTTGCCATTGCTCTATTGTTTTACTTGTTTTGCTTGACCCACTGCCTTTTATTTTTAGCCATTATTTCTTGCCACAGTTTTTTTTGCCATTGCTCTATTGTTGCCATTGCTCTATTGTTGCCATTGCTCTAATGTTTTGTTTTTTTGCTCTGTGTTTTGTTTTTAGTTTTTCTTGCTCTTGTAAAGCACTTTGAGCTGCATTTATGTCATGAAAGGTGCTATATATAAATACAGTTTATTATTATTATTACTATGACAGGTCAGTAAGTCGGTGTGTATCCTGACCACTCAAGCAATAATGAAGCTGCTGAGATCCAAAGAGGCTGCGGCCGCTGTGGACATCAAGAGCTGGCCCATGGTGCTGGACACAGGTGATACACACGCACACGCACACACACACACGCACACGCACACGCACACGCACACGCACACACACGCACACGCACGCACACACACACACACACACACACACACACACACACACACACACACACACACACACACACTCAGAGCCACTAATACACCATGATAACTTCTACAAATAGCATTATCTTGTCTGGCTAGCAACTGTGAAAGCTACTTTATATTTTGTCAAACCCATGACGTACCACAGAAATACCATATTTTCAACTGAAAAAAGTGTTGACTCATTAAATATGTCCTTTCAGCCTAAATACAAATTTGCCTGTAGGCTACATTTATACTGGGTCAAAGAAAAACAGCCAGCACACTCATCAACCTTCATTTATTTCAGCAGTCCCATAGAGTGAGAGTACATTTACACGGGGGACAAATTGAGCATTGACTGCTGGAGGTTAAACGATTTTTAACCTCTAACAAAATAATGCACTTTACTAAATGGCTTTTTGACAGTCCCTCCCAAATTGACAGTAGCCATAAATAGTGTTTCACAATATGCATCTGTGTAGCGCTGCAAGCGAAGATAAATACGCATAACAATAACAGTTGGCTGATGGACATTAAACGATGATGACTACTCATTCATTTTCTTACTCGCTCCTCTCACTCTGTTTGCCAGATGACCTCCCTAGGAAGAAGAGCCCTCAGATCTACAAGCCTCCCACACCAGAGATGTTGGCATACCTAGACTTCAGCGTGTCAACAACAGGCATCCTAGCAGGGGTCAAGGTACAGGAATGACCACATAAACAAAGTATGGTTGAATCACTTATGAATCTGCTGGCGTCTCTTCATTGGTTTTAACCTTATTCATGCCTTTTTAAAATGGTTAAGATCTGCTGCCAGTGAAAACCAGCCAGTATAAATGCCATGGCTAACCTTGTGAAAACTCACAAAACTGAAACATGTATATAAAATAAAAATTTAGGCTTGGTTCAATGATGATAAGACAATGTGATTTGGGTGGGAATCTACAACTTACTATGAAAGTTAGTTTTTCCTTCTGTGCATGTCTCCTTGAAACACGCTTGGATCCGCCATTGCTGTGTAAAACATACATTGCAGACATTGTATTATGTCTATTGTCTATAGGCTAAACCTGCCACATGCAGATAGTCCACTATGTGATGGATACTGTGGTTGAGTTTTAGTCCAATGCAGGGGTTCCCAAACCTTATCAGCTCGAGACCTAAAAGACAAATTGGGTGTCTCCCCGGGACCCAAAATTACGAAGCTTAAGTACATTATGAAATGACCACTTAAGCCCTATTTCAAAATAGGAAAAATAGCCGATTTACAAGCTCATAGAGCGTTGCATCGCTGGTAGATCTGCTATTTTCACTATTTCCGAAAAAAAAAGAAATATTTTGTTAAATGTCAGAAAACCTTTTTTAAGAATGAAAATTGTGGTTGTCCTTGGCGTCCCTTCACGTTCCCTCCCGTCTGTTCCAGATGTCGCACGCCGCCACCAGTGCCTTGTGTCGCTCCATCAAGCTGCAGTGTGAGCTGTACCCCTCTCGGCAGATCGCCATCTGTCTGGACCCCTACTGTGGCCTGGGGTTCGCTCTCTGGTGCCTTTGCAGGTAAATATAATAATTATGTAATCCAAAAGAAGCACTAAATTGTGTCGAACATTGTCGATAATCGATTATTATAATAATCGATAATAATAAAATAATTGATTAATGATCTATCTCTATTTTTGACATTATTTGGGGAAACAAAACAACATATATATATATATATTTCAAGGGTTAGGGTAAGCTTGTAGATCAGCTATTTTCACTATTTTTGTGTCGTGCAACGATTTATTAAATAGGGCTAAAGTGGTTAATAGATTTGTTGATATATACATTCTTTAACAAAAATATAATAAAACACGATCAATTATTCAATGAATCAAATAATGTAGTAATCGGTAGAATAACCACTAAGAAAATAATCGATAGTTGCAGCATAGAATATTAATAAACTTGTGTGTGTTTCTGTGTGCCTGTGTGTGTGCAGTGTGTACTCTGGCCATCAGTCCATCCTGGTGCCTCCGTTGGAGCTGGAGAGCAACGTGTCTCTGTGGCTCTCAGCGGTCAGCCAGTACAAGGTGCGCGTCACGTTCTGCTCCTACTCCGTCATGGAGATGTGCACTAAAGGCCTGGGCTCACAGACGGAAGCACTTCGGGTCAGTAGCTCTCTCTCTCACTGTTACAAACTGGCAGCCGACTTTAACCACTTGAACCCTAGCATCCCTATTCTGCGGGGGGGGGGGGGGGGGACATTCGCCGGAAATAGCACATCTACAAGCTCACACCGTATCGCACACAACATGACACATTGTGCGCTTGCAATTTAGATCGTCTATTTTTGGTGAAGAGATTGTAGAGGGGGAAAAAACAGCGCTAGTAAAGCATGTACGAAATACAGAGCTGTCCCTGGTCAACTAGTGTATTCGTTCACTAAGTATAGAGGGTTTAACCCATTAAGACCTGAGGCCAATTCTAAAAATGTTTTCAAAATCCAAAAAGTTTTTTGAAAAAATATATTCAAAGATTTGAAAAATAAATCACGTAAAAATGAATAAATAGCAGATCTAGTGCCGCGCTATGAGCTTGTATATCTGCTATTTTTGAATAGCCAAAGCAATCTAAAATGACACGGATGCGTTCCCGGTCTTAATGGGTTTAAGTGGTTAAAAGCACAGCACAGTTGTCATGATTATAAAGCTGTTACATCTGCATGTTGGAAGAAGGTAACATTTTAAGGTTTCTATTTCTTTCTTTCTTTATTTTCTTTAATTTTTTACACGCCGAAGTTACGTAACGTGAACCTGTCGTGCGTGCGGACGTGCATGGTGGTGGCGGAGGAGAGGCCCCGCATTGCTCTCACCCAGTCCTTCTCCAAGATCTTCAAGGACTTGGGCTTGTCGCCGCGCGCCGTCAGCACCACGTTCGGCTGCAGGGTCAACGTGGCGGTCTGTTTGCAGGTGAGTGAGTACCAGTTTGGAGGGTTGTAGAGGTTAGAGGTTCTAGAGTCGACAGTGCTGACTGACAAAGTAGCAATGCGTAATGGATACTAATTAATAAGTACTGTAACTTATTCTCGAATGGAAAAAAAGTTTCAAGCCACTGCCAGCGATTCCGAGTGTTTTTAGTAACCTTTGAAAAATCATACAGGGGTCTCGGAGAATCGTAGGGGGAAAAAAGCGTGCCGTCCTATGACACTAGACGAAACCAGCTTCTTTTTGTTGTGATCACGTGATTTCTGGGTGTACTCTTCTTGGGTGATCCTGGGATCATTCACAGGCTGCGGAAGAGCGCCCTCTATCATAAAACCACTGAAAACACAAATCTCGTCATTCTTGTTGGCAGTCAAAGAGTTCATATAAAACAGCCTTATGGTTGTATGTCCACCAAGTGTTTTTTTTGCTGAAAATGCAATGTGCAAATTGTGAAAGACTGAACAGAATAGATGCTCAGTGCCTCACCACGCCGCATATTTACGCTATGCTGGAAACGGCAGTAGCTGATGTTTCCAGCATAGCGTGAATACGCAGCGCTCCCATTGGGAACAATTGAAAACATACACAGCTCAGGAAAAAGCTCCTCTGGGTCAAAGGTGGTAATCCTGTTCTGACCCTGTCGTAAAGACCAGACTTCACACAACCCGTCAGAGTAAAGTTTGATAGATTGGCTAGTTTTTGGCTGAGGTGAAAGCATGTTTGTGTGCCCAGCGTAAATCGCATCGAGTTTGGAAGCACTAAGAGTGTTTACTGAATTGCTGTGAACAGAGATGTGATGTGATGCCAAAGAAAGATCGGAAAAAACACGAAAATGGAATATGATTATGTAATAATGTTATTAAACGAAAACCCACAGCATCACATGCGGAGCCAAAATGCACTCTTTTATTATTGTTTCTTCTTTTTCTGTCTATCTCTATCTTTTCTTATCCTTTCTTTTCCCTGAGTCTCTGTCTGGTGTGTATACATGTATGTGTGTCTGTGTGGGTGTGTGTGGATGCATGCATGTGTTCCTGCTGTTATGCATGCGTGGTGCACGTGTGTCTCTATACGTGTATATTATCTCTTTCTCTTTGTGTTCTTGCCCTGTTCCGTCTCATCAGCCCAACAGGCTGGGCAAGCTGGCCGAGCAGGTAAAGTGAGAAAAGAGAGGCTGCTCTCTCACATGGCTGCTGATGCCCCTGGGTTCATGTGTGTGCGTGTGTGCGCGCATGTGCGTGCGTGTCTTTTTTCTGCATGACCTCTGAGATGTCTAACCTCGATTTTTCTCAAAAGCTCCAGCTCAACCTAGTGCCCCCACCCCATTTGTTGGGCCAGAACCATTGCTTTTTGATAAGGGGGGTGTGTGTGTGTGTGCGCGTGTGCGTGATGCACTATGTCCTTGCCTAGCAGCATGAGTTTTGCAGTGGTGAAGAAGTTTGAGAAACGGTCTCTGAACTCAAACACTGTGATGCGTTTATGATCAGAGCCACTGATCTACCACACACCCTCCTTCTTTCTATTGGATCAATAAACACTGTCATTAGGTTTATACAAGTTTTTTTTTTTTTTTGCATCATTGATTTATTGCAGTTGTCAGAAAAAGATTTCGCAATTAATAAGAGTGATCCAAATGATGACTCTGATTGATTGCAAAGACTCTGTCCTTGGAATCAATTGCTGAAATGCTTTAATGTTGCGACCTCTGTTTGAATACATATGCTCATTATTCCCTTGCTTAATTAGAGCTTAATGCCTTGCTCAGAGTACCATTGTAGCCTTTTACCAAGGCTCATTGCTAGCTTCATACTGACAGAAATTAAATGGTTAACATGGCTGTAATAAGTACAGCCATGTACTTATTCCTTATTTCTCCTGCAGAGAAAACACAGACTTTTGATATCAGTGTATTTCTGAATATCATAGTCCAGCTGGCTGGCTTATGGCTGCCACCCTGCTTTGTCAACAGCTCTGCAAATAGTGGCATATTCAGCAGCTTCCACCTTCCTTCCACCCAGGCAAGATCCAGTCTGCAATGTCTGTAGCAATATTTAGGCTTTAAGACGTAGAGACTGATGGCCCATTCTGTCTGTCTTTCTCCAGGGCACGGCAGGACCAGACCCCACCACTGTGTACCTAGACATGAGAGCACTACGGCATGACAGGTAGGTGGCACCACTGAGGCATCTCCCACTGTGAACACTAAAAATTGAATTGCTTGACCATTATGCTTTTTACCACTTAAAGGTTTTTTTTTTTTTTTTTGTCGCATTCCTAAGCCAATAATTTGATGAACAGCATTCCGGTAGGAGACACAAAGAGTCTCCTTTGTGTCTCCTACCGGAACCGCTGCCTACCGGTCCGCTGGTCATCAAATTATTGGCTTAGGAATAAAAAAATAAAAAAATATCCATGAATTCAAGCCTCCATGAGGTGACTAATCGATAGATTTTTTGGGGTGAACTATCCCTTTAAGCCCTCTATACTTAGTTGTATGAGGAATAACGAAAATAGCCAATCTACAAGCTTGTGGTCAGCTATTTACTAAATGTTTGGCAATGTTGTGTGTATATACATAAAATACAATTAAAAAAATTAATATATACACATACATACATATATAATAGGAAACCAGGGTTAATACATTTTGTTGTATTATGTTTTTGTAACTATAGTATGTATTATGTCTTCCTCAGGGTTCGTCTAGTAGAAAGAGGTTCACCGCACAGCTTACCGCTAATGGAGTCTGGGAAGGTACGACACCATGAAAGCATAAACGACTGAATGTCATTACTGTGACTGTGAAACAAATGGTCTTGGTTCCTTCCCCCCCCCCCCCCCCGTCTTCCTAATGTGATGTTACTGATGTCTTAATATGAATGAATGAAAAACAGTCAATGTCTGACCTCTCCAGATCCTTCCAGGAGTGAAAGTAATCATCGCCAACACAGAGACTAAAGGACCGTTGGGTGACTCCCATTTAGGAGAGGTGAGAAGTTCATTCTGTAGCAGTGGTGTTTTCAGTTGATTTGTTGATGCTACAGTATGTGTTTTTCACTTGAAAGTCAGTTATTTTCAGCGTGTGACACTGTCATGTGATAAAGTCTAAATTAGGCTTCTTTTGGTGAAGGTGCATTGGTTTAAAATTAGATGAGTCTCAGTGCATCATAGTGGAGTTGTACATAGGGCTATACGTAAAGTAAAAGTACCTGAATAAATGTACATTAGGGACTTTCCACCACTGCTCCGTGACATGGACAGCCCCTCTCCCATGTGTCGTAATTCTTGCTGTGTATACAGGCCTGATGAATGCAGCATTATGTGTCAAAACATTGGAATTGTGTATACTATATAGTATATTAACCCATTAAGACCGGGGAAAGCATGTGTCATTTTTAGATTTCTTTGGCTATTCAAAAAAATTGCAGATATACAAGCTCACAAGCTCTACGAGCTTGTAGATCTGCTATTTTAGAAAAATCGTGAAAGTTTGTGCAAATCTTTGAATATATATACATTTTTAAAGCAAACATTTGTAACTCAAATCTTTGCTTCTGGGGATTCTACAAATGTCTAAATCCTAACAGTTTTCTGAAAAACGTATGGTGCTACAATATCAGTGGTTCTCAAACATTTTCATTTATATGTATTTGGCCGCAGTCCCCCATCTCCAAATATTTAGTTCCAGGGACAAAGATTTGAGTAACAAACGATTTTTCCAAAAATAGCAGATCTACAAGCTCAAATGCGTTCCCGGTGTTAATGGGTTAATGCAATATTTTCATTATGTTATACAGTGCGTTTTGCCTCGTCATCTTCATGCCTTATTTTCTCCCGCATCTGTGTTCCCAGGTATGGGTGAGCAGTCCTCACAACGCCACGGGCTACTACACAGTGTACGGCGAGGAGGCGCTACACGCCGACCACTTCAACACCAAGCTCAGCTTCGGCGACACTCAGACTGTGTGGGCGAGAACAGGATACCTGGGCTTCCTGAGACGCACCGAACTCACCGATGCCAGCGGAGGTGAGGACCACCGCTAAGGCTAATGCTAAAACAGTGGTTCTCAAACCTTTTCATGTCAAGGACCCCCGAATTAATTTGGCCACATGATCCCCATCTGAAAATATGTTGTGCCAGGGACCCCCATACAAGATTTGAGTTGTTAAAGTGTTGCAGAAATATTCCAAAATCACATACTTTTGAAAATAGCCAATTAGGATTTAAGTGGTTTAACAGATTTGATGATGCTACAGTATATTAACACAGTTTTGCTGGGGACCCCCTGGAACCCTTGGGGGTCCCCAGACCCCTCTTTGAGAACCACTGTGCTTTATGGAAAATGTATCGGTATCATCACCGGCCCACTACAACTGTATCACAGTAGTAGAATGACATAATAACACTTCTGGTACCTACATAAGATAACATCACACCCCAGATATCAGTTTGATTTCATGAAGATAACACAAAGCCATTGAGGGTGTTTTTTAATCCTTAATTTAACCAGGCTAAGACACATAAGTGTGTGTGTGTGTCTTGCAGAACGCCATGATGCCTTGTATGTGGTGGGCTCCCTAGACGAGACCCTGGAGCTCAGAGGAATGAGGTATCATCCCATTGACATTGAGACCTCTGTCATCCGCTCACACAAGAGCATAGCTGAGTGGTAAGTTCTGAATTCATCTCATGTGCCATACCAATTGCTCAGGTGTGACAGATAGATCCTTCTCTGTCACTTATCCACTTTGGTAACTTTTCATTGTCGTTTAGCATATTCTGCTGTGTCATTTTCACTGTTCCCTTTCATATTCAACTTTATTATTGATGGGAGCAATTCTTATCTCAATACAGCAACAACAGCAAACATAGTGACAAATACTGAAATTGTAATACAAAGAAAAAAGACAATAGTGTAACAAACGTTATAAAAGCAGAATAAGCTAAACTTTCTAGTCCAAGTAATGTTAGCCTTATAGCTGAATGAAATAAAGCCTAGAATCTGAACTTGAACCTGATAAGAATTTGATTTCCATGTCAGAGCCTGCTGCCACATATTTGAATAAAGCTGCAAAATGTCAGACATGCATTGGTTTGACCAACCTAATGCAAAGCCATCCTGTTCTTAACGTCCTCTTCTTTCCCCATGCCTTCCCCTTCTGTGTTCTACCTTGACCCCCCCCCTTTCCTCTTTCTCCTCCTCTCCCCTCCGTCCAGTGCTGTGTTCACGTGGACCAACCTGCTGGTGGTGGTGGTGGAGCTGGAGGGCTCAGAGCAGGAGGCCCTGGACCTGGTGTCCCTCGTCACCAACGTGGTTCTGGAGGAGCATTACCTCATCGTCGGGGTGGTGGTGGTGGTCGACCCCGGGGTCATCCCCATCAACTCGCGGGGCGAGAAGCAACGCATGCACCTGAGGGACGGCTTCCTGGCCGACCAGCTGGATCCCATCTACGTGGCGTATAACATGTGAGGGCTGGGGCGGGGGGCGTCTTGCATCGGCAGAAGATGGGACAGTAATAATGGGGCTTATAGCTTATGTGCGTCAAACGTCAGGTTTATTGTATCTGGAGAGCAGGACAAGAGTTCCTGGCGTCAGTGAGGCTTGTGTGGACAGACAGCCAGAGGCAATCATATGTGACCCATAACACATGAAAAGGTGAATGAGGACAATGACAACAAAGCGTCACATGGATGGAAAGTTAAAGAGTGTCATCTCACGTCTCTCTCATCTGACTTGTGAAACAGACTATGCTTACACTACGGTGGGTTTTGTATGAATAGCAGATTGTATAACTTTGATCCCAGGGCGGCTGATAGCCAAGCAGATGGTTATAGTACAATAATACTCTGTGCCATTACCATTTATTTTTTCTTTTGTAAAACTATGAATGTCAGTTGCGTTTGCCATACTGTACACTTGTGCCATAGCACACCGTTGCACACAGTACCAATACCCTGGCTCAAACAGCCGCACATGTTTAACATTTCACGTTTGCATAGCCTTGTTGCGTTGCGTTCTGGTTGGTGTGCCATTCTGAATGTTGCAAATGGAAATATATGACATGGGTTTTTTTCAATCAGTTAAGCAGGAACAGTTCTACAGTATACGACATGCGTATATGTCCAAAATGAAATGTTACCCACCTTGTCTTTTAACTCGAGTCTTGTTCTTAAATAATCAGGAAATTCTGGTAAATGTTACCCCCATTCTTATGTTTTAACTGCAGAGTCATGTTCTTAAATCTTCAGGACGTTTTGGTGCTGCTGGTTGCAGCACCAAATGTCAGTGTCGTTTATTAAGTCATTTAGAAAGATTATTGTGGTTCCACCCTTAACTTCCTCAGTTCTTTTCAAAGTATGTGACCTCATGTAGCATTTTTATCAGAACAAATACGCAATATGAGTAACATTACACATGTTGCTTTGAGTGACTGCAGACAGGCCAGGTTCATGTGATCATTTGAACACGAGAGATGGAGAGCCCAATCATTCATGCATTAGCAACTTGTAAGCCAAATGTAATGTCTTGAATTAAGCCTTAAGTATTTAACAGACGCCTGTTCCTCTCCCAGCTCACGTTCAACTTGATTTCAATAAGGTCCTCAGCTGTTTGATAGGAAATGAAGCGAAAGGAGAGTATTGGTTTATTTTGGTGTTTTTTTTTTTTACTAAAATGGCTATACTTGATATGAACATCAACCATTACAAACCCAAATTATTTAGTTCTGTGAATGATTGTTAAGAATGATACATCTTCTACACAAACTGACAAAAGAAAAGGTAGTCAATGTGGGTTCGATGCAGAATGTCAGATTTGAGTGCCATCAACGTTGAACGAGTGTTTGCAAATGTTGAGTTGCATGTACTGTACAAGGCAAGTATTTCATGTGCTTTGCTTAAACAGTAAAGTCTGGCGCGTTAACCTGTTTAAACGAACACTCCAGATTTGACTGTGTACCTTCTCCCCCTTCCTCATATCATGTTGAAGATCACAGTATGGTCGTTCCTTTTATATGTGCACACCACTTTGGAAACAGGCAGCTAGCCTGCTGTAAGTATGTACAGGTTTTGTGTAAGTTATTAATAGATAGTGGACACGTGTGGCGGGTTCATCAGAAGATCTACAGTAGGACAAAGACTGAATCTGGTTAATATGAACCCCACCCCCTTACTAACTAGAATTTGGAAGAGTTTCTCGCTCATGGAGACGATGGAGGAACAAGAAACGTGATGAGCCCTGTAAACATTTTGTATTGTACAAACACTGGGAACAGGCCACTTCCAAAAGGAGACAAAGCACACACTCCCCTAACACAAGGAGAAGACTGTTCTATTCTGGTGACTGTTGAGATCTCACCTCCTTCACAGCATTCTCGTTTAACATTATGGAAGGATACACTCGTCTGATATACGATTAGCTGTCATTATTTTCATAACATGATTTCTTAATGAATAAATAAAAAATACAATGCTTTTAACTTGAACGTGTTGGTCTCCTCTGCAAGTAGCCTATGGAGTTAAGTTTTTTTTTAGTTAATGCCTGTGTTTTGGATCAATTAAACTGCAGTCTACTCTGTACACATCAGAGTTAAGCTGTGGGTATGTGAGCTCAGATAATTACCTTGTTTCACATCAGAGACTATGATGTCTAAGGTGGCAATACAGTCTATCCAAAAAGACCTCTGGCGCACGCTTCTGTTCCTTTAATGATGTGCAATATACAGTACATCAGATTTAGGTGTTCGTTTTTGCTTGTTTTAGTTCATATATTTAACTTTTTGCATGTTATTCTTTTGTGACAGTAAGGGGGGGAATGACAATTCCAGGCAGGCACAGTATTCTATTCTACAGTAAGTATTCACAGTGAATGTGGCCCCTGAAAAGGGATTAATACACAGCACCCTCCATACCATGTATTATACGCACGTATTACTGAAGAAAGAAAAATGCACATAGCAAGTGCAAATTTACTAATGACTAACCATGCCACCCTCTGCCTTTACATTCGGATACATAAGAAATCACAGCTCTGAAAATGAAACGGACAAAGGATATGGATGGTTTAAATTTATTTTGTTAAATTCCAGTATTACAATCTCAAAATAAGTTTTCAAACAGAACAATATGAACTTGATGTACAAGCATGCAATTTTATTATATATCAGTGGAAGATGTTTTCATGTGGAAGTTTTTTTCATATTTTCATCACAAAGGAAAATCTGAATTATTGGTCCCTCTATGTATTTATTTTGTTTACAAAGTATACATCAGATCACAATATGTATGGTTGACATTAACAATTTTAACAGTATCTTAGCCTACCATCTTGAATGCTTAATTGACATATGCCTCAATTTGACTGAGAATATCTGATGCCAGCTCCAGTGCTTGAGTTTCATTCTCTGGTTTGAACTGCCCATTGGGAATGAGGGGAGGAGGGTGACAGCTTGGATACTGAGTCTTCTTGGCATTGACTCCCAGTAACTGTAGTTCTTCTACAACCTGGGGCAAATTAATAAACTGAGCTCTGTAGCAGGACATTCTTTCAGCGAGTTGAGTAATGGAGCAGTTGTTGACCTGTTGACCTGTTCTTTTGTACTCTGCAGCAATGAGAGCCTTTTCCACTGCTTGATGGACCTTGAACAGACACCACTCAGTGCTCCCACTGCTTTTGTCTCTGTGAGCGGCTGTGAGATCACAGCGAGCCTGTCTATACCAGCGCTGGGCCTCCTCTCTGTCTGGTCTTGGGACATTTCCATGATGCGTCCAAAAGTTATAACTGAATGAATGATAGTCTCTATGGAACCTCTCGCGACCACATCTGTGGCACATGGCTTCCTGATCCCACTGCTCATAGAAGTCTCTGTAATTTGTGTTCCACCTTGGATGGGAGTCTCTGTCATTTGTGTTCCACCTTGGATGGGAGTCTCTGTCACTTGTGTTCTGCCTTGGATGGGAGTGTCTGTAATTTGTGTTCTGCCTTGGATGGGAGTCTCTGTCACTTGTGTTCTGCCTTGGATGGGAGTCTCTGTCACTTGTGTTCTGCCGTGGCTGGGAGTGTCTGTAATTTGTGTTCTGCCGTGGATGAGAAGAGTTTGACGTTTTGCCTGTCATCAGCCCATCAATTCTGTTCAACAAGTACTTGAATGCTTCAGTGGTGAGCTGATCGTCTTTTGGGTTTTTGTCCGGATGCCATCTCAGGTACAGCCGTTTGATGGCCTTTCCCCTGTCTTCCACAGAAAGAGTCCAGATCTCTGCCAAACATTCATCAATTTCCTTTTTGGCCTCCTCAAAAGTTGTGGGTAACGGCCTTGTAGATGATGCTTGCGAAGTATGTGGCACAGAGTGCACTAATGTCTCCAGTTCCATGCAAGTTGGTTTACTCTCCTGTTTTGGCTTCTTCTCTCGTTTAAACTGATATAGATCGAGAGAGCTGACTTCGATGACCTTATCTTCACCAATTTGTATTTTGTATCTGTGTGAATATAATTGTCCAGCAGGCTCTGGCAGCTTCTCAACAATAACTGCATAAATGTACTCCTTGTCTGAAGCATTGTCATTATAGCCAACGTATTCTCCTTCTTCAAAGTTATTGATGATGTTCATATCTAGGGAATCATGCCATTCCTCAGGAATAGCGGTCCCAGGGGCAGTTGAATCAAGAAGAAAGTTCTGAGTTTCAGCACTGTCATGAATTTCGTTCTTAGCCAGTGTTTTCTGAACCTCCTGCAGTGTGTCACACATAAGTAGCTGTCCAAGAACTGGTAGGTGGACTGAGGGAATGCTATTATCTAAGAGAGCATTGATCTCTTTAGTCAGTGTCATGTTGACTTCATTTATCACTTTAAGATCCATGATGTCACTGTGTTTCAAGTAGAAAATGCAACCTTGTGGTCCCTTTTCAACATTGACCTCCGTTTCAGCCTTGGTGTCATTTAGTGGTTGTTGATCAAACCAAAGCTCTGTTTCAAGGCTTTTGCAGCAGACCATCTGAATGCTGCCAAACATCTGCTGACACATGTTGCTTGCATCTTCTTGTGTAATTTCCCTTGATTGCTCTCTAATGAGGCAGATAAGTCCGTATCTAAAGTGTATTGAGGAGAGATTCTTCTCAAACCATCCACTAAACTTGCAGCTGGCTCCATACTCACAAGTCTGCTTGTGTGAAGCTACCACCTTCTCCGTAGTATACTGAGAGAGCATTTTGGGCTGAATATCCTTTGGTAGCAACTGCAGCAGTCGATGACGTTCATACATATCACTGCCCAAAGAGAGATTTTTGAGGAGGTGTATTTTGTTCTCCAATGCTCTTTCTAATCGGTTTGCCTGGAACACCGTGTCATTGAAATAGAGCGTGTTTGATGGATACAACCTACCATCTCTTGAAGGAAGGTGTAAAACCTTTGGTAGTTTAAGGGCTGAAGGGCTCCCTTGATTTTTTAAAAGCTGAAACAGTTCCTTCACGGCATGTTCGGTAGTTATCAGCTGATCTGCGTTTAGAGTATTTTTATCGCAGGACTCTGTATAAATTGCTCCAAGGACATTGCAATACTGCACTGCTGTTGGCTCCTCATTAACACCAATTTTTTTGAAGAACTTTGCATACATGATATCGTCCCCAGGAATTTTGTAAAAATAGGGCCTGAACGCAAAGTCGTTGTGGAGGCTTAGAGATGTCTCTTCACTTTTCACCAGTTTTGTGTCGTTTTCAACCAGCACAACAGGGAGGCCAGTCAGTGAATGACTATTAAATTCATTTGTTTGTAGATAGTCATATGAAATCCGAAACACTTCAGCACGAGTTTTTATCAAGTCATTAGTTTGACAAGGTACCTGACAGATGTTGCTGATATTTGTGGTGACGCACGGGCCAGGTGGCCGTTCAAGGGCTCCAGCATGCATCAACATTTGCATTTCGCTCTTTGACCAGTAGCCTGGTAAAGCCATTAATGGCATTGCAGTCCAAATCAGACATTTATCCCTTTCTCCACCACTTTCAATCAAAGATCCTCTGATTGCAACAGCAGTCCTCTTGGTTGCAAATGGCTGATGGTAGTCACACAGATCGTTTCTAATTGCTACAGGAAAAATGAATTTGATGTCAGCAATTCTCTCCATCAACCTTTGGTTTTCCTTTTGTTTTTCATCATTGCTCTCTCGTGTCACGGATGGTTCCAAGAGTTGTCTCACTGTTTCCAACAGTTTTGATGACTTTTGTTTCAGCTCCTTGAGTTCAAATTGGCCTTTTGCCTCTTGTTCTATTTGGTGTGCAAAATCTATCATCTCCTCCTTTGACACGACATGTCTCATTCCAAGTGCTTTAAGCAGTGCTTCCACTTGTAACTGCTGGATTGTGTCAAACTCTTTCCAAAAGCTCTCAGGTACAAATTTGTCTTGAGGCATCATCATCTTATACATCTCAACACTCTCATCAAAGTAGTAGGATGCCTTCTCCAACTTCCCATGGGCACTCTGAATCAATTTCACATCCTTCAGTGAAGAGATTATTTCGTCCTCGTGCTCATTGTTATTGTAAGAATGTTGTACTAACAACAATAATTTGACACAGTTAATAATCTGTCTTTCTGTGAGTTTGTGTAGGATGGGTAAGATGAACTTCATGAAGAACTCCAAATCAGACAGTATTTTGATGTTCAACTGTTCAGATAGTGACTCATTCACAAAACTGTGCTTGAGAAAAATGGTGTTGCTGTGATGCAGCGGTAAGAGATCTGAAAATCCTGGCACTGGGATTGAGGTCAAGTTGAGGAGGAATACTTGTCCAAGATGATCAAGCTGCACGCGCTCCCCAAGTATGGTTTCAAATAACGGCAAGGATGTGAGCTTTCTCTGATAATCCTGTTTGGTTTTGGATGTGGTTATTCCAGATTGTAAAAAATGTTGAAGTTCTGTTAACTCAACGTGGGAAAGGTGGAAAAACTCTGAATGATTGAGTTTGCAGACTTTATCTAATACAGCATGTCTGTCATTTGGATTCATGAGTTCAGGCTGAAAAAGTGAATGTACCTGTTTGCTCACCTCAGTATAGAATGACCAATTAAGCTCTGTGAAGCCAAGTTTAAACAGAATGCTTGATATATCTTCTTCTCTGCCAAAAGGCATCACACTTGGCATGTCTTTCATTGTTTGCAGAAAGGGTCTGTTGTTTAACCTTGGACATACAACGTGCAATATACAACAGTCATAGAACAGCTCCTTAACAGAACTCAGTGTCATTTGTTGCTCACTTCCTCCATCTAGTAGTGATGATGTTGCGATTTGGCTTGTGAAGAATCTCCAAAGTTCTTTCAGCCACTTCTCTATTGCCTCATTTGGGACATGGAGGTTAGAGCTTGGATCAACTGCACAGTCTTGCAGGAACTTCTGAAGTAAAGGTTTTACATACTTCACTGACATGGGAATTGTCAAATTGTGGAGAAAGCCGCCATGTTGTAGAATCTCCTGGTGGCCCATATTAATACGATAATGTGCAAAATCTGCCTCATACTCAGAGAACAAGCCATCATATCCTGACATCAGCTTGGGAGATTTACAATTGAACACTCTCAGAACTTTATCTTTTGTGAGAAGAAGCGGAAGTCCATCGATTGAAGTGCAATTCTCTTCGTTGACACCTTTCAAGCAGAAGTTTAACAGCTTGGAGCATCTGTTTTCATCTCTAATCAGAGTGTGTGAGATAGGTAAAGGTAAACCCCTGTTAGTTTGGTTTGCATTATCCATTGGTTTTTCTCTAAGGAAATTTTGCACACTTGAAGGACTGACTGAGTTCAATTCAATTTCAGCAGTATTGAAACCATGCCAAATGTCTGACATTTTTCTGGAAAAAGGAACTAACTTCATTCCAAGATCCTCCAAAATTTTACTCATGTGGGTGCTCTTTGGGTTTATCAAGTGAGGTGCATCAGTCAGTTCTGTCTTTGTGACAGTACACCAGTCAAATGTGAACTCTGTAATAGACTGATATCCAATTTTACGTTTTGAGTGCCGCAACAATGGAATGACATCCAGCGCTTTCTCATTTATTGATCGATACACCTCTTGTATCATA
Organism: Gymnoscopelus braueri; assembly: GCF_963280865.1. Lineage (NCBI taxonomy): Eukaryota > Metazoa > Chordata > Actinopteri > Myctophiformes > Myctophidae > Gymnoscopelus > Gymnoscopelus braueri. The sequence continues at coordinate 36,567,423 of NC_137618.1, forward strand.
CCATGCCAATCCTGGGCAATGTCTTTTGAGACAGTTGGGAAAAAATATAAGTAAGAACTGTCAAGCGCTGTTGATGAATACTCATCAGTCATGGAACAGACTTTCATATTCGCAATGCTACCACAGAGGTAATGAATCAAATCTGCATACAACGGAGCTATGACGTCCTGTTTCAAAGACTCATTCCAAATAGTTTTCTGACTTTGGCCATCTGCTTTCCAAAGGTCCCTCCTGGAGGAATCAACCTCAAAGTTCCCATTGACATGTATTGGAAGTCCAGTTTTAACTGGCAGAGGAAGTGAGCAAAAGACTCCTCCATTGAAGTCTCCCATTGTGACTGGCTCAGAATGCACACATGCGGCTAGTGCTGCTTGGGGTATAATGTCTGAATGTTTCCTCTCTTCTCCAGTGCTGCTTTTGAAGGAGCCAAACTGCTCTGCAATAATCCATTTACTCATCCTTTTGTCACTGGCTAAAATGCTGATATCATAAAGGGCTTTGCATGGTGTTGCTGGTTTGTCAGATTGCAGTGCCACGCAAAGATGCTTTTGAAAAGAACATCTTTCTTCATTGCTCTTCTCTGAGAGACGTTTTTCAACTGTGAAGGTTGTGCGGAGGTCTTGAGAGTGTTCGTTTATTTCATGGAATTGTATTTTGCGGATGTTTTTCAGAAACAGGATCAATCCTTCTGGATCTTCAGACAGGGCTTTGGACAACTCAATCATATCCTGATCAGTCACTCCCTGGTTTGATATTTTGGAATCGTTTGCCATGACACCTGTTCTAAGAGGCAGTCTGAACATGGTGCCATCTCCAAGTGCAAAGTTTTCTGGAAGAAATGTCTTGTAGACATCATCATACATCTCCTTAAAAACCTTTTCTAGTTTGTAACCACATCCAGCAGATGGTTTTCCTGAAGAGCCTTCAATGTATTTCTGATTTGGATCAGAAATGCAGAGTAGTTTATCCCCAGTCATGATTGAAGGGCAATCAGTCAAATGGTAAACAGAGTTGAATCCAAGACCGTATTTTCCTGTTTTCCCTTGAATGTCATGTTTTCCACCTTCTCCTAGCTGTTGAATGCCTTTCAGATCTGCATCAGAAAACACCTGGTTGTTGTATACACATAGTGCCGGACCCTGTAGCTGGTTCCATTTCTTCCCAAATGTTTTCTCCGTGCCATGCTGCCTTTTGTCCCAAACAAAGTGAATTTCTGTTGCCTCTGCATCATCTGCATTTTGGATGAGCTCTTTCAGGATATCCTTCTTGGCTGGATAAGCTGAAATTATGTTTTTAATTCGGACAGTCAGTTCCTCTTGCTGTTCAAACGGAAAAGAAAAGGGTGAGTCCACTAAATGATCTTGCAGAGTTTGATTCCTGGTTGTCTTAATTCCAAAATAGCGAGCCATGACACGTGGGATATTCTCATGGCACAAAGTGACAGCTGAAGTGACTGGCATCCAGGGGCTGTCATTGAAATACAGTTTGCTTGCAGGCTGTAAAACACCATGTTCGTTAGGTATGAGGCAGTCAGGCATGAGGCAGTCACTTAGATTTTTCTCTTTAGCTTCATACAATGCAGTGTTTATTGTTAGACAAATTTTGAGATCAGATTTTGGAAGGGGGTTGGATCCATGGAGAGTATGCAGTGTCTTGAGTACAGTGAGACACTGATCAACTGTGAATTTCTTTTCAACACCCACACATTCCCACAGTTTGGTGAAGCCACTGAAGACTGTTGGAAGCACATGGAGATATGGTTTTGCTTCAAATTCTGCATTTTTGGCAACAGATTTCACGAGCTCAAACATGTCTCCAACAAGAATAAATGGGAATGAATGTGCAGTCTCTGAAATTAGTTTGGAATCCCCCAAATTGTAGAGCCACTGATCCAGAAACTTGTAGCATTCATAGGCTATTTTGTAAAGTGTAGACTTGGAATTTTTGAAGGATTTTGTTTCCTTACAAGCTTCTTGCAGCTGTTGAAGTACCGTCTCAGGTCTCAAGTCAGAGCTTTGATGAATTCCCAGAATTTTTAGGACTGGATCAGCACTGTGCAGGTTCAGATGTGTATGATCGATCACAGGATTTGTCATGTTTACAAGGTAGCGACATTGGTCACTAAAAACATCAACAGGCTTCCAAAGTTTCACCATTTGGTCTTTTTCACTGTTTGGAGGAAACGCTGGAATAAATGTTGTATTCCTTAGTAGAGCCCAGTAGCGAGAGCCGCCCTTTTCATTGGAACTCCTCAGAACTTCAAGGATGCACTTCAGATGTCCATAGGCTTTGCTTTTGTCTTTGCTCCAAACACTGGTGATATTGTCAGCTCTGTCCAAGATGTCTTCCAATGGGAGTTGGTGATTAAGCATTCCCAATTCCAGAAGCCGCTGAATCCTTTTGGGGGAATAGAAGTCACTTTCGGTCCCTCCAAGCAAGCGTCCTTCTTTATTATCAAACAGGCAGGCTACTTTCCCTGATGGATTCACAAGCTTCTTGATATACTGGAGCTGTCCACTCTGTGTGGGAATGCATGGATAACACTTAAGTAGATTGTCAATTGGTTCACTGTTGAGGTCAATAGCATGCAGCACAAGAGCATTTCTACTCTTAGGGTCCATGGTACTCAGGTTACTAAACACCACTTCATTGTAAAACATTTCCCAGTTCCACATTCTGCTCTGTAGGGCCTTTTCCAAGCCAGCATCTCTGAAGCCGTTTCTCACCCACAGTGGAAGAGGAACAACATGGTTAGGTGCCTTCACATATCTCTGACACATCTTCATTGCAAGCCTGCCAATTCTTTTGTCCTCGTCAATGCTTGGATGTAAAAATATAGCCTTGTCAATTGAGCACCAATGTATACCATCATTGAAGAGCTCAAGGGGCCTGCTGGAGTACTGGATGATAGCAGAGTAAAAGGCATCTACCAGAGGCTTGAAAGTATCACTCACTTTCTCCCTGTCAGGCCAAAAGGTGTGATAACAGTAACTTTCCAGCTCCCCATTTTCAGCCATACTCTTCAGAGTTAAAAGTACTGCGATATATGCCGTGGCTGTTGGATCCTTAAGAAGAGCTTGGTTCCAGTGATGTTTTACTCCAGTCTCCCATAAACCTTTGCGATTAGAAGTCACAGCAAATGCTCCATTTATATTCACTGGAAGGCCAGTCTTAATGGAAAGAGGGAGGGAGCAAAATGCCTGTCCAACTAGATCAGTCTGTGATGTGACCCATTTCTTGGTTTTTGGATCATTGTGCAGGGGTACAGCAATTCCCCCGATAGGCAAAGAGAATTTGGCTTTCTTGTCATCTTTAAGGGCCATTTGTAAGGACTGCTCTGTCCCAAAGCAATTGTACAGAAGCCAGGCCTGGACATTAGAGCCATCACAATGTTGGGTTATTTCGGCAATGCTGACTGTGCAGCAGTCAATTAATTCTTTACATTTTTCATCAAGTTTCAGTTTGTTCTCAGCTTCACGCTGCTTTAATGTATGGGTTTCATCTGGAATTGGCATCTTCTTCAAAACTTTTTTGGAAACTGTGAAAATAGTTTTGATATGGTCCTCTGTTGGAGGAGTTGGAGCATTGTCTGCAAGGGTTTGTAAAGATATGGTGCTGACGTTCTTCAAAAACAGCAGGTGAGTTTGTGAGTCGCTGGCTAAGTGCTGCTGGAAGTTGACAATACTTTGTTTGTCATACACCTTTTTAGAGATTTCAGACGTGAGAGCCTCTTCAAGTGTCCGGAAAGGTAGTTTGATCAGAGTACCTGGGTAGGGATTAGGGGTATTTGCTTTAGAGAAATTGCAATCAAAAATGCATTCATATGGTCTGAACTGACCAGAAAACCAATGCAAGAGTCCCTGTTTAGAGAGGTCCAGCTTGATTCCAGGATTTGTTTTGCTTTTGATATGCTTCTTCAGGTGGTTGACATTTGGATCAAGCATGAGAAGATGGTTGCCACTGAGGATGGAGGGAACATCCGTCACGTGATATACAGTGTTAAATCCAAGTCCAAACTTCCCAATTTTCTCAACCATATTAGCCTTTGAGGCGGCTCCTACCCTGACAATGTTTCCCCAGTCATCTTCTGTGAATAGCTCATTATTGAATGCCCAAAGACATGGCCCTTGGCAAAGAGACATGCCAGGGTCAATCAGACTTTCAGGAGGGGCATTGTGCACTCTGAAATCCACCATGAACTTGCAGTCTTTTGCACGAGCATCCTCAGCATTTTGTATCAGCTCTTTGAAAATGTCATTTTCTTCATCATATTCATTAAGAATGTTCTTAATCCTCGTGGTTATGGGTTCATGCTGCCCACATTGTTCTATTCCTACTTGTTCTGGACTGAGGATTCGGGTGCTCAGAAGTGGAACCTTCAGCCACTCAGCAGTTGCTTTTGGTATCTGCTCATGGATCACATAAAATTCTTCCTCATCCTTATTAAGGGCCTCCAATCCATCTCTGCTTATGTCACAGAAGACTGTTGTTGACAGTGGTTTGAGGGTAAATCGGTCACCCTCTGCCCTGACGGGTACCGGGATATCACCAGTAACAGACTTCTTCTCTCTCCATGTCCAGTTAAGAATAGCTATTGAGACATTCAGCTCAGATGAACGTGCAAACTTCTCTTTCCTTCCATCAATGCTTTGCTTGATATCATTAAGTATACCCATTGTTTCTTCATCTGAAAGGCATGGCCTTAGTCCAAACTTGCTCAACAATCTCTTAAATGGTAGAAATTCTTTTGGCAACTTCTTAATGTAAGAGCTCAGATCCAGACTAGATGGGTAGTCAAGAACAAGATCCCGAGGGGAAACAAACTGGTTGTGGGTCCATAGCCAACATTCACCATCCGTTATCACTTTTTGGAATGCAGAAATGTGTTCTTGCATGTGTCTGTAAATGCTGTGCAACTTCCTCTTGAAGTTGGTATCTGTGTCTGGAGTCTTCATTGTCTGTACCAAGGATCTCAATGCTGACAAATTCTCTTTCACCTTCTCAGGCGGGGGTACGCGTTGGAGACCAAGTTTGGTACCAACATTCTCACTGAGCTCTCCTGTCAGAGGCATTACATGCCCAACAATGTCCTCATACATTGAATGTCTTACTTCCTTTGGGCAGAAGAGGCCTTTTCCTTTGCCCTTTCCTAATGTGTTCTTATCACCTGGTTTGACACATGGGATCCATTGTAACACAGAGAGACATTCAAGCTGCTCTTTTGAGAAATTGGCCAGCAAATCATTAGTATTCAGCAGTTTTAAAAGCACCTCAGACTTTTGAACAGCCTCCTTTTCAGAATGTGAATTCAATTTTTCAATCTGTGTGACAGCTTGCAACAAGAGCTTTGGAGTGACATCAGTCATTTTAGTCAGCAATCCAAGATCTTTTAAGCTCCCAAGCATCTGTGGGGTCTCCGTATAAACAGATGGGGGAAAGAAATCTGATCCAAAAAGAACTTTGAATTCTTTTATTCTTGGATTAAAGAAGCTTGAGGTGCGTTTCAGCTCTCCGTTCATTTCAATGAAGTTCAACTCTTTCAATCGCTTTTTCAAAGCATCATTCTGAGAGAAAAGGATGTTGCCATGTTTTAGAATCCAAGTCATGATTTTCACTACATTTTCTTTGCCAAAATCCCTCCTTTCAATTCCATCAATTAGGAGGCCAGTTGCTTCAGCTGTATCCAAGAGAACAATGTTAAGCAGTAGAAGTAGTCTGCGATCAGCCTCAGTGGCACACTGTACAACTGTATCAGGCATGGGGAGTTCTGTTGGTATTTTTGGACTTGAACTTAAAAGTACAGCTTTTTTAGACTGGACGGCAACACATCTTCCATCCATGGTTTGGAAAAGAGGAAACTTTGACAGGACATTTTTCTCAGTGACTGAAAGAGAATCCAAACCAGAAAGATAATCTTTAAGTTCTTCCCTGTTTTTGAGAGGGACAGTCTTGATTTCATTGATGACATGCTGACAATCTAAGTTCACAAAGAGTTGCATGACACTCCTTGGAGATGGGTTCAACACATAAGTGTCAAGGTCCTCGTGCTTCAGCCAGTCGTTGCCTCTCACAACTGTTCCACCAACTGTTTTCACAATTTGAACAATTTGCTCTGGCAAGCTGGTTAGTTTGTTTTTCTGAAAAATTAGGGTTGAGTTCTGTTGTAATCTTGCAAGTTGTACGGTATGCTTGACGTCATCTTGGGGTTTGATGGGAATTAATGGCATGCCATTGAAACAACTTAGATCTCTGAAGTGAGTGTTGAGAAACTTCCAGAATTCTTGGAGCCACCCCAAGGGTGGATGCTGGCTATTGCCAAACTCCCAGGTAACATGATTTGCCTTTGTCTGTTTCCAATCCTTTGGCAAATACCTCTTTGCATATTCAGCCACATCATTTGCTTTGATGCTGAATATCTTGAAAAAACCTGGAATGAATCAATGAATCAATCAATGAATCAATGAATCATTGAAACAATGAATCAATTAATTAAACAAACAATCAATCAATCAATCAATCAATCAATCAATCAAACTGTGTGTGTGTGTGTGTGTGTATGTGTATGTGTGTGTGTGTGTGTGTGTGTGTGTGTGTGTGCGTGTGCGTGCGTGCGTGCGTGCGTGCGTGCGTGCGTGCGTGCATGCGTGCGTGAAAAAGTAATGTTGAACTATACATTGTAGAAGTAATGGAATAATTATTATATCATTGCATTGTACAAAATAATATCCTTACGTTTTGTGGCTAGATCTTTCAGGTGAGCAAGGCTAGGTGTACTCAGATCACTGGGAATGAAGAGATTTTTGCAGCCTGGCAACAGGACTCTGTAGTGTAGAGCAAGAGTTCTCAATGAGAGCAATGACAATAAAAAAGTGATTTTGCTAGTACATTGTTCGTAGTTTTTAGTCTATATAGCATTACACAATGATTGTTTAGATAATAATAATAATAATAATAATAATAATAATAATAATAATAATAAACTTACCTTGGAAATTCATTGCTATCAATGAAAGCAATGTCTTCCTCTTTATCTGTGAAAGATCTGAAAGTCCCATCACTGAGTGGAAGGAGCTGAAGGCCCTGAAGTTCTCTGTATTGTCCATCACTCAAAATGTATTCCAGAAGCAAGAGCTTGTCCTCTTTGGAGATATGATGCAAACCATTTCTGTGGAGAACTGCCCTTAGGAATGATGGCGTCACATGCCTCAAGGGAATATGGTGTTGATAGGCATCCTTGATAGCTCTTGCAACACTGTCTGGTAATGTGACAAGATTTTCTCCGTAAGAAACCAGAATCCTCTTAATGGCGGCCACTAGTTCAGTGCTTGTTGAATGATTGCAGGGGAGCAAAGCTTCTGAAAGAGTGACAAACTTTCTTTCATCTGCTGCAAGAGAGAGGATGGCAACATTCTGCCTGAATAGGCGTTGGAGGACATCGAGTGCAATTTCATGCCATTTGTCTTTGTGCTGCATCTGGCTGATGTCTGGCCAAAGATCATATACAACGGACGCAGGGAGTGACTCGTCTTTGGATAGTTTGACAGCATCTTGGAGGATCCTGAGGTATGCATGTGGGAGAACATCTTTTACCAGCAATTCATTCCACTGAGCAGCTTCATCATATTTCTGGTCTTCCTCCTGCCACTTGATGTGTCTTCTGTTGTCTGTGAGGCCAAAGCATGCATTCACATAAACTGGGAGTCCAGTCTTGTTGGATTCGTTGTTAGGTAGGGGCAGAAAACAGCTCAGCCTACTGTCAGTGGAGTGTCTCTCCTGACCACATGGAAATGCCAAGTCAACTTGAGGACGAAAGCACAACTTTTTTGCTAACGTATCAAGCTTTGCTATGTGGCCTTCTTTCATGCAACAAGATGTGATGAGCCACTTCTTTGTCTCTTTGCGGTCTTCTGAAGAAAAGCTTATGTATTTGAAGCTTGTTGAGCCCTGGATGGCTAAATCATCTGACTCCAAAACAACATCTGTGCCTTGCGAGCAGGTCACTTGAACTTTGATGTTAACCGAGCTGTCTGGCTTGACATGGATCAAGGACACAGATGTAACATTTCTCAGAAAGAGTGGGCTCAAGTCTGCATCTGAAAGGAAGCTGTCAAAAAGCTGAGTGACTCTATTGGTGTCGTACACATTATCAGAGATCTCTGATGCTTCATTGCGCAAGGGGAATCTGAAGAGTGTCCCATGAAAGAGCTGGTCTCCTGTGATAATGTTTTCCCATGTCTGCTTGCACACAAGAGGAATGATGTCTTGAAGGGGGTGGAATTGGTCACGTAAGGTCATTAAAGATACTCTGTATCAGACAAAGACCATCGAATGCCTCCACTTTCTTTTCCAAGTAGCTTCTCTTGGGGGTCTAGCAAGCCAATGTGTCTTGCACTGAATATACATGGTACATCTGGAAACACATAAATAAGGTATACTAAGTTTAAATGATATTGACAAAGATATACATTTTGATATTGCATTGTTCTTGCCGAATGTTGCAATAAACAATCACAATGTTTACCTATACACACCTGGTCTAATTTAATAAACTTACCCTTTTCTCTCTTGTTTTTTATTTAAAAATAAACTTGTAGATTATGGCTGTAACATTATAGGGACCAAATTATTTTACTGCACCGTTTTAAATCTTAAGGTGCAGTAAGTGATATATTTTGATAACTGTAATAAATTAAATCAATCAATGAATACAAATGTCATCCAGATTGAAATTAGTACCACAACCTGAAAAATCAATGTTCCGTTTATTAAACAGCTGGGCAGAAACACCATAATATAGCAATGATTACTATCAGAATATTAATGCTTATTTTAACAAAATAATATAATTTACATAACCTTTAAATGAATATCTCCTATTAGTCAGGGGATATTAGCAGAAAAAAATCCAATCTTGGAATAAATCCCTTACCAAAAAAAATCTTCACCAATGTGTTTGTAAAAGTGTCTAGTAACACATCTCACAAAGACTGAAATGCAGTTTCCCTAGGGGAATTTTTGGGGTACCCACCATAACCTTATGCGGGGGGGAAAAAAAACAAAATTTAATTCTGTTTTAAGTAGCATGTGAGGGGTCAAACTAGGGTGTTTTTATGATTCTGAATCCATTGCAAGCATTTGTTTTGCACCAAAACCACTCCTTGGGCTAAAAACGGTCCAATCTCAATGGGCTTTTTACACAAAAAGTATACCTGGAAAAGGATGGCTATGGCCGTTTTTAGCCCAAGGAGTGGTTTTGGTGCAAAACAAATGCTTGCAATGGATTCAGAATCATAAAAACACCCTAGTTTGACCCCTCACATGCTACTTAAAACAGAATTAAATTTGTATTTTTTTCCCCGCATAAGGTTATGGTGGGTACCCCAACTTTCAGGAGCTGTCACAAATTCTCCTAGGGAAACTGCATTTCAGTCTTTGTGAGATGTGTTACTAGACACTTTTACAAACACATTGGTGAAGATTTTTTTTGGTAAGGAATTTATTCCAAGATTCTTTTAATATCCCCTGACTATATGGGCAGAAATGTGTCACTTGAATTATTTATAAAAAACCTCAAACTGAAAAACAATTGAATCGTTTAAATTAAACTGAATAATTGAGCTTCTACTGTAAGTTTTTGACCATTTTCTTCACTCCCATTAGGTCATGGACTTGAATGACTTGTGTTGACTTTCTCAAGTCACTATTTGGATGATGTGAATGGACCAACTCTCTTCCATCACCAAAGCATTTCTGCATTGACATAACTCAAATCCAATCATGGAGTCTTCTATGGTCATCAACATATGTTATGGCTGACAAGGTAGCATTTTAATTAAATGGTAATTTTGACCTTTCGCAAACATTAGATTTTAATTAAAAAATAACAGGACAGTTTCACTATGCATAAATGAATACAGTGGTGGAAAAAGTACTCAGATATTTTACTTAAGTAAAAGTATCAATAATGCAATATAGAAATACTCCGTTACAGGTAAAAGTCCGGAATTCCAAATTTACTTGAGTAAAAGTACAAAAGTATTGGTATCAAAATGTACTTAAAGTACCAAAAGTAAAAGTACTAAAATATTTGAAAATAGCCTAGGTATAAAATAGGGCTAAAGTGGTTAATGTAGGTTTTATAATGTAATCATTTATATCTGCAAAGTAACCAGTAAAATAAGTTTTCAAATAATTGTAGTGGAGTAAAAGTACAATATTTACCTGTACAAGACAATATTTCTTCTCAGTGGAGAAGAAGTAAAAGTATTGGAAATTGGAAATACTCAAGTAAAGTACAAATACCTCAAAATTTTACTTAAGTACAGTACTTAAGTAAATGTACTTAGTTACTTTCCACCACTGAATGAATAGCATACTATTTACAGTATATCTGCTGGTGGTCGTAGACAGGGTTCTAGGGGTCCCCAGCAAAAAGAGGAACAGTTTAATTTCACTAATATTTCACCAGCTAGAAGTTAGTCGGATGAGAGAATGTATAAAAATTACTATTCAGATCATAGGTTTCACAGGTAACACACATGCTAACTTAAGCTGTAAAAGCAAACTTTAACACTATACGTTAAACTCTGTTATTGTGTTGACGTCATGTTGATTTGGTATATAATAAGAACTGAATTTGAATTAGACAAACTGAATTTGAATTGTGAGAAATTAATACAGTTACAGAGCAAATTAATTCCATTTCATAATATTAAAGTTGATTGGAATTCAATTTAAAACTAATACATTCTATTCAAAATTATGGTCTTCAAATTCAGTTCTTCAATGCAATTATTCAAGTTAAACAATACACATTTTAATTATGTGAATTATGTAAATTCTGTTTCTAGTGACACATTTCTGTCCATAATATTTCCCCACAGTGCTTGGCAAAAAGGCCTTCCTCATGCAAAGCAGTTTTCAAGTTGCATTAAATGTTCTTTATACCAAGTGAAAGTAATTTCAAGAGTGCACCATATCTTTTGTACAGCATGCTATTCATTTTCTCAAAGATGTATTTTAGTATAATGCAAGTAGTATGTGATTACTTCTGCAATTTCATGGTGCCTGGTGGATAGGAAGACACATTATACAGTGTTCTGTTATACAGACGTTTCTGTTGTGGATTTTGCAACCCAATCGCTAGAACAGATCATTACTATCGAACAATTCCGCAAAGCCTGGATGACGTTCATCACTGCAGGGCAGGTGACCCAAGTGAGCTGAGCTGGGTATAATTGCCATTTCCTTGTTGTAAAATGAGACAATTTGAGTGAGAAATTCAAATTCACTTTCTGTATATTTCTGTTTATGCTGTGATTGTATAACCTGAACTATGGGCCAAATGCAACAATGCAAGTTGGGAATGCATACCCCCACTTTTCTAGTTCTAGATGTGATACAAAACACCCTGCACCTACCTCATGAGTGCAAATGTGCACTGTGATGCAGGCAGATTAGCTGTAGCTAGTAAGGGAGCTTAATCTATAGCCTTTTAATATAGAGTAAGTATATTCTGTAACCAATGTGAAAAAAGGGTCCAGTACCATTTATGGACAGAAAGACATGGGTTACAGGTTTCTCCACTGTTCTCCACAGTTCATATTAAAGCTATAGTCTACTCTATTTGATAGCAGTGAAAAACACTACATTAGGTGAGGCACATTAGGTGTTTCCGAAATAAAATAATGATTTACACTGATGATAGTACTGTCAAATTAATATATAAAGCCATCCAAGCTACAGCATCACTTGGAGACAACCCATAGTCACTTAAAAACACTACATATTGCATAAAATGTCACAGCTTAAACTTTTACATAGATTTCATAGATAGCTTCATGACTTGTTTGACTTCTGTTTATTTCATACATTTAACCACTTAAGGAGTAGTTCACCCAAAAAATGACTTATTTTCTATCAGTTACACACCCCATGAAGCCTTGAATTCATGGAGATGTTGTTGTCGCATTCCTAAGCCAATAATTTCATGTCAGGCGGAAAGACGCCAATGTCTCCGGTAGGAGACTCAAAGAGTCTCCATAGAGTCTCCGCCGGTCATCTAATTATTGGCTTAGGAATGCGGGAATGCGACAAAAACTAAAAAAATCTCCATGAATTCAAGGCTTCATGGGGTGAGTAATTGATAGAAAACAAGTAATTGTTGGGGTGAACTACTCCTTTAAACCCTCAATACTTAGCAAACTTGACCCTTGGCTATGTACTTGGTCTGCTCTTTTTTCCTCTACACCAAACCCCTTTGCCTAAAATAGCCGATCTACGAGCTCACTCACAACGCGCGATCTGCTATTTTTGGCTAAAGTTCCCCTCAGAATAGGGATTCTAGGTTCAAGTGGTTAATAAATAGAAAACAAAGTTCCTATCACATAAAGATTTGGCGGCCCCCCTGTAGTAACTCTGAGGAACCCTAGGGGTCCCAGAATCCCTGTTGAAGACCACTGTTATGCAGCAATTGTTGAATCAGAAATGTACATCAAGTACATTTGCCCGTTCAAGGACTGTGACTTAAGTTGGTGCAGTGTAAAAAACTAAACAAAATAAAAACAGGTAGATGTGTAGACAAACGGCAACCAAACTTTACAAAGAAAAACCTTTGAAAATATAGAGGCTTTTGACATGTAATGAAGAAAGGCACAACACAGCACCTCCCTCAATGCCATTTATGTCTGGTGAGTCGACAGGAAGATAAAAGGTTCAGAAACACATTGACGCAACCAAGTGCCTCACCTAATGTAGTGTTTTTCACTACTATGAAATAGAGTATAGACTATAGCTTTTATATGAACTATGGAGAACAGTGGAGAAACCTGTAACCACATGGGTCACAGGATTATTATTTTTTTAATAGCATTGGATCTTTGGGGGATTTCATTCCCTGCACCACAAAAGAGACAAAGCTAGTGGTCTATGTGTTGCCTTCTATTTATCGTAATATCTTGACAAGTCTCTTAAACAATGTCTGGGTATCATGATTACATCAAAAGCTAAGGATTACAGTGTGCAGAATGATGTTTACATCATGTCAACTGAATTAGCATCATCATATAACCTTTCTTCCTTACTATGACAAATTGAAACTAAGTTTCTTAAGGGCCTATGACTTCAGTGGAGGCAAAATAAATACAAAATAAATACAAAGCAGATTAACTCCAGGATATCAAAATGTTGTCATAAATATGGAGCCATAGGCTGCCTCGTGGATTCAATTTGCTATGTTACGGATGGAATATGGATTATTTGGATCAATTATCAATTTGGACCCCCCCCCCCGGACATTTCCTCTGGTGGCTACAATGTGGAGAAGGACCCCCATGCACTGCCTCACAACAGGAGGCAGGGCCCGGGAGTAGTGCTTTTTGCCCATCTCATCCCATCTCCCACCCCCACCCCCCCAACTCACCTTCTCCTTTTCTCTTTTATGTATTCCACTGTTTGTCTGTCTATAATGTTCCCTATGTAATGTTATGTAGATGTATTCCACTGTTTTGTCTGTCTGTAAATGTATTCCACTGTTTGTTTTATTTTATGTTTCTTTGTGAGGACTGCGGATGAAAACTAGCATCTCTGCTAATTCCGGTGTATTTACGTCATGACGTTCATTAATATGCATTGTCCTGTCCAAATAAACAAATAAATAAATATGGGTGATACTGGTCTATAGCCTGTAAAGTTTAAATCAGCTGACATCAAATTGAGCATAGTCTAGACTCTAGACTATGCTCAATTTGATGTCAGCTAATAACCACTGTTACATAATGTTGATATTTTATATAAGATTATTTGGTCCACAGTTTCAGGGATGATCCTAAACACTTTCATAAACAGTACTTGCAAAAAATTGTCTCATTTTACAACAAGGAAACGGCAGTTCTGCTCAGCTCTCTTGGGGCAACTGCGGCACTATGCACAGGTGTGGGAAGCAATGTATTTTAAACTGATTTACTTGGTTATATTACTCTTTATCTGCAGTATTGCAGGTGGTGTAAGTGATATACTAACTTGGAAGTATTCCACAAGTGACTATGGGTTGTCTCCAAGTGATGCTGTAGCTTGGATGGCTTTAGAGATTAAATTGACAGCACTATCAGTGTTGTGCAAATCATTATTTTCTTTTTAGTTTTTAATCTTGGCAAATAATATGTTTTCATTTGGGACACCAATTTTATCTAATCAGGAGAGAGAACCTCACAAAGATCATTTATGAGCTGCAATTTAAAGTGTTTATAGTATCACTTGAGCCATGTTTTGCAACAATCTATTTTTGTAGTGCGATTTGGAGAATGTAGGACCACGAACTTCTACAACAGATGTATTCGAGTAGCATTGTTTTACCTGTTATGTGGTAAACAGAGTTGAAGCCGATCCCAAACCTCCCAACTTTGTTTGGATCGTTGCGCTTGACACTCCTTCCTGTACTCTGAATGCCTTCCCAGTCTTCAGCAGCGAATGCAGCGTTGTTGTAGGCATAGAGAGCAGGGCCTTCAAAAAGAATGAGTCAGTTAACAAGTTATCACTTAAGGTTTATTTCTTTGGTTCTCAAAACTGGTCCAGCTGATATTTTTTGGATAACTGACAAAAATGACAAAGATCAGCTTTGAAATGTATGACAACAAATAGAATTCTCAGAAAGCCACACATACCTTGGTATTTCCCCAGGTCATCAGTCCAAAGGGTCTCTGTACCGTAGCTCCTCTCATCATGGATGAAAATAACTTCCGATGCTTCAGCATCATCAGCATTTTGGATCAGCTCCTGTTCCGACCATTACAAATGACATGTCATTTCACAGTAAAACACTGATACTTTCTGACAATGGGTAGTAGGGTAGTCCATGTCCCAAACAATAGTGTTATTTAAGGGGATACTTCACTTTCAAAGAAAATAAACATTAAACAAATATATTAAAAAATGAAAAAGTTATGGAAAAATCACAGCCCTCACGCAGTAGAATGTCCTTCTAATGCGTGTGGGGGCTGTGATTTACTTACTTACTTTATTCATGTTTTTTTTTATATATTTCTTTTATGTTTTTTCTATTTTATTTGAAAGTGAAATATCCCTTTAATGTTTTGCTGGACGGTACTAAACTGAGATGACCAATACTAAAACTTGTGGAGCCCCTAAAGGGAGTGGGACATGGTAGAAATGACATTAAATTCAGTTGAATTAAAAGTGCAGGTAAATGAGCAGATAAAGATACAATACAAAAGAAACTATTTAGATAATAATGTATTCTATATAGTCATTTAAAAACATGCAATAAGTAAGTATTTTAGACTAGAGGTTCCGGCCACTATGCAGCCCTCACATCTAGAATTCGGGCCGCTACGCAGCCCTCACACCTACGTCACCTACATTTATAGTTATGTCTTACGCCCGCCGGCCCGCCCTCCCATTTGCCAATTTTAATATAGGATGTCAGAATATAATACAGCTGTAGCAGAATGTGCACTGGTCCCACCTTCAAAATTTGTCCACCATCAGGATATCTGCGCAGAATATCTTTCAGGTAGTCAATGAATGGAGGAGCTGTTGCACCAAATGAATTTCTTAACAGAAAACAGATTACACATTAAAATGAAAAACAATGCAGTGTATATGTCACAACATTATATTGGGCTTCATTTATTTCAAACAAACCAATCTAATTAATAGTAAATTAGCATTCAAAAGTTTGAAATCACCCAGAGAGGTTCATGTTTTTGATAGAAATTGATACTTTGATTCACCAAGACTTAAATATAGGCAATATTACTGCTGGAAATGACTGATAACTATTCACATAACACAACACTTTTGGATCATTATCTACTCTGGCTTTTTTGTGCAACCCCAGACAGTTTTTAAGTTGCTTGATTCAATATTTGATATTCATTTGATTAGACATGTGCCTCCTGTATAAGTCAATTGAACATCAAACACCATGTTACTCATTGAAAACACATGTCCCTGGTTCTGCTGGCTGATATTGACCTTCTAATGAAGGGGTGAGACCTTTCAATATCCATCTAAAAATGCACAGAATCTCTGTCTGCGTTGTCTTGTCTAAAAGGTTGTCTGACCATGTGAGTCTGACCTTCCCCCACATATCTCAAGAACAATCTGACCGATCTATCTTGCCATGTATATCACTGCGGACCGCAGAGGGGCGAGTGGGAAGTTGATCGGACCAGCAGTTGTCCAGAACAGAGAATCCACAAATCTCTATGTATCCATCTGTCTGTCTGTGTCCCTTTTATGCTCATTTATGGAGATCCCTGATGTCATAGTTGAAGCGTGGCTGATCTAATGAATATGTAAATATTGAATCAACTGTGAGTAGGTGGGAAAATTAGCCCAAAAGAGACATTCTTCTTTAAATATTTGAAGAGGAATAGGGAATGTGTAGTGATTTTTTAGGCTAGAGACCTTTGTCATTGAGTTGGCACAAAATTATCTTTGCTTTTGTTGCAAGTTACCGCATTCCTAAAGTTCAATCCTGGGCAAAACAAAACGTCTTTCTCAAAAAACTAGTCATAGAATGTGTCCACTATTGCCATTTGCTAACCCAGAATTTAACCATCAATCAATATTGTTGGTAGAACTACTGCCAGCCCAAGGTTTTTAGTGGTCCAAGACAAAGTCTAAATGTGGCCCCCTGTTTCAGTCCAAAAATACCCCTAAGCCCCAGCCAGTAAGTTTCAGCACCAACATTATCACACACAAAAACATTATTATAGACATTAAAATTGGAATATGTATCACAATATTTAAAACCTAAATATCTGGGAGGATTCAAACATATTATAGGCCTATATCATTATGTTTGTGTGTGTGTGTGTGTGTGTGTGTGTGTGTGTGTGTGTGTGTGTGTGTGTGTGTGTGTGTGTGTGTGTGTGTGTGTGTGTGTGTGTGTGTGTGTGTGTGTGTGTGTGTGAGTCACACCTTCCTTTATTTGCCACTAAATATGATCCATAAATACATTTAAGGTGATGCTTCTTAAGATAAAAGAACACTACTCACCGAGTCTTATTTCTGTTCATCCTTCCTGGATAGGATCATGAAACAAAAACACAACTGATTACATATTCCTTGAAACTTAACTTACATTACCCTGATAAACTTTATTTTGTTGTGTTTATGTGTATGAGATTTCATCTGAAGTCGTTTTTTATCAACTTGAACAGTAAAGGGAGTTTAACAAAGTTTACAATTTCATATTCACACAAATAGCCTATCCATTTGGTAGCTCCATTAAGAACCTCTCACTCCAGATTTGATGAGCAGTTAATGTATTTTAAAGATTACCAAATGGATAGCTCCATTAAGAACCTCTCACTCCGCTATACAGCTCCGAGATGAGGTTCTATGTGGTTGTCATCCAGAATCGGTGGAACGTCGGCCAAGGCTCCGCTGTTTACCCTTTTGTATACCCCAAAACTAATGGTAGATTCCAAACCGCACGGATGTTTAAGGTTTGGTCCGGGGCATAATATTTTAGGTCCGGAGCGAAACTACCCGTTGTTTAAATCGCTTATTTAGTCAGCCTGTGGCCATGTTTCCCATTCAACGGAAAACCCCCCTACGTCCGCTGCCAGTACTGCTCCCGGTTTGGCTACAATGGGAAACATGGCCACAGGCTGACTAAATAAGCGATTTAAAGGGGTAGTTTCGCTCCGGACCTAAAATATTATGCTCCGGACCAAACCTTAAACATCCGTGCGGTTTGGAATCTACCATTAGTTTTTGGTATACAATGTATACAAAAGGGTAAACAGCGGAGCTGGATGACAACCACATAGAACCTCATCTCGGGCTGTATAGGGGAGTGAGGCGAGCGGCCTTTTTGCATGTAGTTTAAGCGCAAGGGGGCGGGGGGCGGGTGGGGAGAGAGGCAGCACACTGAAGGCACAGACTACTGTGTTGTTGACAGACAACGGATGCACGCTTATGAGAAACAACAAAAATAAAACCTGGCAAAACAGTTGCGTGCATTAGCGCAAGATGAGGATAAAGGAAACATTCAGTCTAAATGTCCAGTTTGCTAATTCACAACTACTGTGCCAGATAATCACCAAGAGAGATAAAAAAGAAAAAACGTTTCAGTCATTCAGTCCGAATTCACTGTATAGCCTATAGTAGCCTTTTCAAAAATTATATTTGTATTACGCTGTCCTGAAAGTTTATAATTTTTTTAATTTAGAGAAATGTAAAGTTTCAAATACAAAAGTAGTAGTAGTTGCGAATTACTGGACATTTAGACTGAATGTTTCCTTTATCCTCATCTTGCGCTAATGCACGCAACTGTTTTGCCAGGTTTTATTTGTGTTGTTTCTCATAAGAGTACATCCGTTGTCCGTCAACAACACAGTAGTCTGTGCCTTGACTTCAGTGCGCTGACTGTCTCCCCACCCGCCCCCTTGCGCTTCAACTACATGCAAAAAGGCCGCTCGCGGGAGTGAGAGGTTCTTAATGGAGCTATCCATTTGGTAATCTTTAAAATACATGCTCATCAAATCTGCACATAAGTCACCAATTGATACCTGTTGGCTTCCACATGCCAAAACTGATCATTAATCTACAATTTACTGTCATATTGTAGATCCTAGCCTACTAGAGGAAGACTTTAAAATAAGAACCACAATGACTTTACTACTACTGTTGTGCTTTTAGTCAGCGCTTATATTGAAATCGGTCAGAGATGGTAATCTCTTTTTATTTTATTTTATTCTATTCCAATAAAATCGCCTGCCCTTAAACTTGATGGTGACACAGATTATCTTAAATAACAGTTTATCCAATCAAATAATTCGGCTACTAACCTCAGTCATGTTCTTGAGAACAGTCAGGTTGCAGTCAGATCAGCTCGCTCTCAGACAATGATCATGACGTTGTAATCAGTTGTTTTTATACTAGGCCTACGTATTCTTTTCCTCTTTTTTTATGGTCTGGGCAGAACAATGCCAACTCAGTATCGTTTCACCATTTCCTGGCCTTTTCAAAGCTGAGCAATACAGTTAATCAGGAAATGAAACTTAACTCACATTTGTTGCAACAACGAAACTTAAGTCATGCTGATTCATTGTGGTTTATGCATACATTATGTAGGTATCGTTTCCTATGAAATTCACTAGATAAAGTGATTCTGGTTGATGATGTTACCTATGCATTCGTGCAACATTCCATTATGGCCTACAAATGCCTTATTTATTTATTTTTTAACTCTATGACAAATGCACGACTTGCTTCCACCGTTATTCTAGCCGGGTAAACCCTTCCCTCCGGATATCTCTAAGGCAGTGGTTTTCAACCTTTTTCATGCCAAGGACCCCTAAATTGATATACATTTGGCCGCGGACCCCCATCTGAAAATGTTTTGTGCCAGGGACCCCCAGAAGCAAAAATTTGAGTTAAAAATGTTCGCTTTAAAAAAATAATATATATATATTCTATGAGATTGTATACTGCTATTTTTGAATAGCCAAAGTTAAGTGGTTAAAATGATTGTGATGCTGTGTTAACTAATTTCGCTGGGGACCCCCTGGTCGGACGCTGGTCCCACCCAAGGACCACTGGTGGTCCCCGGACCACTGGTTGAAAACCACTGCTCTAAGGGGAGGGTTTACCAGGCTACCAGCCTCGATCTCCAGGCTTTTATTTTTTATTTTTGCCAGGCTACAGTTATTCCGGCACTAGATGGTGCTGTATCCTTGTACAAAGACTGCTGCACGACTAGCGGGGCAAGTTTGCAGGGAAAGAACTGAAGATAGCCATCCCTGCTTCCTTGGCAGAAGGGAGAAATCTTCTAAGAATCCTTACCGTGTTGTACCCGTGCCGTGCTACTTCTAAGTAGCAGTGGTGGGAAGTAACAAAGAAAATGTACTCAAGTACTATACAATTTGGAGGGAGGAGGTAATGTTCAATACTTTTACTTCTACTCCATTACATCTCCCAGAGGCAAATATTGTACTTTTACTCCACTACAATTATTTGTTACTAGTTACTTTCTTTGTACATTTTGATTATTATTACAAAACATACATTAACCACTTGAGCCCTATTTGGCTAGTCTATTTCAAAAATATTTTTATACATTTGAAAACCCTACATTCTGCATAATGAGTACTATTACTTTTGGTACTTTAGGTATATTTTGATGCCAAGACTTTTGTACTTTTACTCAAGTCAATTTTGAATTCTGGACTTTTATTTGTAACAGAGTATTTCTACATTGTATTTCTACTTTTACTTGTGAGTACTTTTTCCACCACTGGTTGTACCCTAGCCCTGGTTCAGAGCGAAGTCACTAATGCTCTGAACCAGGGCTAGTTGTACCCATGCTATTTCTAATTTGAGGTCTAAGCTACTGTTGATTCTGTGATGCGTTTGTCTTTTATTATCACCTTTCTAGTCCAAGCAGTCTACCTTGTACCTGAAGGAAATAAAGCCTACAACAGGGGTGGGCAGCATTTATTTCCAGGGGGCCATACTGACTTGATAAAGTGAGTGAAGGGCCACACATTACAGTTTAATTGAAACTTGAAACACTGCTGAATTGTGTTAAAACTGCATGAATTTGGTAGACATGCCAGACTACTTTACAATAAGGTCCTTGCTTTCACAACAAGAATTTTCAGTTACAAAATGTTGATATATTTTTTCTTTCTTTATAGCTGTACTGTACTGTATCACTCTGGCATAGGCCTATGAGGTTATGAAAAGATGACTTAGCCTACATAAAACAACCCACGTACGTCAATGCCGTATCAACTTTTAAATGAGTATACAGTAACTTATCTTATCTGATATGCGCCATCCAGGTCACTGATAATTCACATTGCATTATGTTATAAACATGGACTCATGGTAGACTGTTTCACTGTTACATTATGAACATAAAACATTTTATTACATACGGATGGAGGAACGCAGGTATAGTACTCAAATGGTAAATATTAATTACTATTAATTTGAGTCGAGTTGAATTCATTTGTCTCAAAACCATTAACATATGGCAGCCTTTTAGAATGTAGATTTGTTTTGGGAGGGGGGGTCATTTTGTTTTTCTTTGAGGACTTGGCGGGCCGGATTGAGATGGTCCGGCCCCAGGGCCATATGTTTCCCATGTGTGGCCTAGAATCTGAACTTGACCCTGATAAGAATTCTATTTCCATGTCAGAGCCTGCTGCCACATATTTGAATAAAGCTGCAAAATGTCAGTCATGCATTGTTTTGATCAACCTAACGCAAAGCCATCCTGTTCTAAACCAAACTTCCTCATCTTTCCCCATCCCTTCCCCTTTTCTTTGTTCTACCTTGACACCCCCCCCCCCATTTCCTCTTTCCCCTCCCCTCATGCGTCCTCATCTCCCTCCGTCCAGTGCTGTGTTCAAGTGGACCAACCTGCTGGTGGTGGTGGTGGAGCTGGAGGGCTCAGAGCAGGAGGCCCTGGACCTGGTGTCCCTCGTCACCAACATGGTTCTGGAGGAGCATTAGCATTACCTCATTGTCGGGGTGGTGGTGGTGGTCGACCCCGGGGTCATCCCCATCAACTCGCGGGGCGAGAAGCAACGCATGCACCTGAGGGACGGCTTCCTGGCCGATCAGCTGGATCCCATGGTTATAGTGCAATAATACTAAATAATATAATATAATATAATAATACTCTGTGCCATTAACATTTATTTTTTCTTTTGTAAAACTATGAATGTCAGTTGCGTTTGCCATACTGTACACTTGTGCCATAGCACACCGTTGCACACAGTACCAATACCCTGGCTCAAACAGCCTCACATGTTTAACATTTCACGTTTGCATAGCCTTGTTGCTTTGTGTTCTGTTTTTTTTTCTCCAATCAGTTAATTAGCTTCTAGCATACGACATATGTGTATGTCCAAAATGAAATGTTACCCACATTCTTGTGTTTTAACTACAGAGTCATGTTCTTAAATCTTCAGGGCGTTTTGGTGCTGCTGGTTGGAGCGAATCATTCCTGTAATGGTACTTTGTAGTGTTGTTTATTAAGTAATTTAGAAAGATTATTGTGGTGGCTTAACTTCCTTAGTTTGTTCTTTTCAAAGTATGTGACATGTCATGTAGATACATAGATAGATAGATATATACTTTATTAATCCCGAAGGAAATTTGCTTTGCTCAACGGCTCCAGTGCAATACATTCATACAGATATCAATAAAAAAGAAGCATGGTAGACATTTAAAAACATTACTTGAATTAAGCCTAATTAAGTATTTAACAGATGCCTGTTTTTCCTCTCCCAGCTCACGTTCAACTTCATTTCACTATGGTTCTCGGCTGTTTGACTGAAATGAATGAAGCGAGAGGAGAGTATTGTTTTCTATTCTTCCTTTACCAAGATACTTGATATGAACATCAACCAGTACAAACCCAAATTATTATTTAGTTCTGTGAATGATTGTTAAGAATGTTGCATCTGCTACACAAACTGACTAAAGAAAATGTTGATGTGGGTTTGATGCAGAATGTCAGATTTGAGTGCCATCAACATCGCATGAGTGTTAGCAAATGTCTTGAGTTGCATGTACTGAACAAGGCCAGTATTTCATGTGCTTTGCTTAAACAGTAAAGTCTGGCGCGTTAACCTTTGAATGAACACTCCAGATTTTACTGTGTACCTTCTCCCCCTTCCTCATATCATGTTAAATATGTTAAAGATCACAGTATGGTCGTTCCTTTTATATGTGCACACCACTTTGGAAACAGCCTGCTGTAAGTATATACAGGTCTTCTTGTGTAAGTTATTAATAGATAGTGGACACGTGCGGTGGGTTCATCAGAAAATATACAGTAGGACAAAAATAAGACTGAATCTGGTTAATATGAACCCCACCCCCTTACTAACTAGAATTTGGAAGAGTTTCTTGCTCATGGAGACGATGGAGGAACAAGAAACATGAGCCCTGTAAACATTTTGTATTGTACAAACACTGGGAACAGGCCACTTCCAAAATGAGACAAAGCACACACACCCCTAACACAAGGAGAAGACCGTTCTATTCTGGTGACTGTTGAGATCTTCACAGCCTTATTGTTTAACATATGAAAAGCTGTCAGCATTGAGCTTTTTTTAAAGAGGGGGGTATATGTGGAGAGGTATGGTCACATATACCCCCCTCTAAAGAAAAAAGCTCAATGCTGACAGCTGGTCAGCAGGTGTTTTCATGAATGTATGTACTGTATATAGACAATATTGTGGGCCAATAAAAAACTAGAGACCATATTTCCCAAGAAAAGGTCCTTTAGCTGCCGGACAAGGTGTAATATACAGTACATCAGATTTAGGTTTGTTTTTGCTTGTTTGTTTTAATTCATAATTATTAACTCCTTTTTGTTTTGTGTTCTTTTGTGACAGTAGAGAAACAAAGAGGCAGGCACAGTATTCTATTCTACAGTAAGTATTCACAGTGACTGATGCTCTTGAAAATGTATTAATATACTGCTTCCTCCATACCATGAATTATATGCATTACTGAAGAAAGAAAAATGCACGTAGCATTTTTTTTAGGTGCAACTTTACTAATGACTTAACCATGCCACCCTCTGCCCTTACATTCAGATACAGTACATAAGAAATCACAGCTCAGAAAATAAATCAGACAAAAGATATGGATGGTTTAAATGTATTTAGTAAAATTTTAGTATTACATCTCAAAATAAAGTTCTCAAGCATAAAAATCAATGAACTTGAAGTACAAGCATGCCATTTTTTTCCATGTTCTTAATATTGAATGTTTTAAAGTTTCTTCCATGTTTTCATTTTCATCTCAAAGAAAAATCTAAGTTATTGGTCATCTAAGTATTAACTTTGTTTACAATCAGATCACAATATGTAAACTATTTTAACAGTATCTTCTTAAACTCAACTCAACACGTTTAGCCTACCATCTTGAATGCTTAATTGACATATGCCTCAATTTGACTGAGAATCTCTGATGCCAGCTCCAGTGCTCGAGTTTCATTCTCTGGTTTGAACTGCCCATTGGGAATGGGGGAGGAGGGTGACAGCTTGGATACTGGGTCTTCTTGGCATCGACTCCCAGTAACTGTAGCTCTTCTACAACCTGGGGCAAATTAATGAACTGAGATCTGTAGAGGGAAATTCTTTCTGCGAGTTGTGTAATGGAACACTTGTTGACCTGTTGACCTGTTCTTTTGTACTCTGCAGCAATGAGAGCCTTTTCCACTGCTTGATGGACCTTGAACAGACACCACTCCGTGCTCCCACGGCTAGTGTCATTGTGAGCGGCTTTGAGATCACAGCGAGCCTGTCTATACCAGCGCTGGGCCTCCTCTCTGTTTGGTCTTGGGACATTTCCATGATGTGTCCAAAAGTTATAACTGTAATGGTAGTCTCTATTGAACCTCTCTCGACCACGTCTGTGGCGCCTGGCCTCTTGATCCCACTCCTCATAGAAGTCTCGGAAATTTGTGTTCCACCGTGGATGGGAGTCTCTGTCATTTGTGTTCTGCCTTGGATGGGGGTGTCTGGAATTTGTGTTCTGCCGTGGATGAGAAGAGTTTGACGATTTGCCTGTCATCAGCTCATCAATTCTGTTCTGCAAGTACCTGAATGCTTCAGTGGCGAGCTCTTCATAGTCTGGGTTTTTGTCCGGATGCCATCTCAGGTACAGACGTTTAATGGCCTTTTGCCTGTCCTCCTCAGAAAGAGTCGTGGGCACCGGCCTTGTATATGAGTAACTTGTAGATGATGCTTGTGAAGTATGTGACACAGAGTGCACTTGCACTGATGACTTTATTAGTTCCATGCAAGTTGGCTTCCTCTCCTGTTTTGGCTTCTTCTCTCGTTTAAACTGATATAGATCGAGAGAGCCGACTTCAATGACCTCATCTTTCCCGATCTGTATTTTGTATCTGTGTGAATATAATTGTCCAGCACGCTCTGGCAGCTTCTCAACAATAACTGCATACATGTACTCCTCGTCTGAAGCAGAGTCATTATAGCCAACGTATTCTCCTTCTTCAAAGTTATTGATGAAGCTCTGATCTAGGGAATCCTTCCATTCCTCAGGGATACCCGTCCCAGGGGTGGGTGGACAGAAAAGAAGGTTCTGAGTTTCAGCACTGTCATGAATTCCGTTCACAGCCAGTATTTTCTGAACCTCCTCCAGTGAGTCACACATAAGTAACTGTCCAAGAACTGTTAGGTGGACTGAGGGAATGCTATTATCTAAGAGAGCATTTATCTCTTTAGTCAGTGTCAGGTTGACTTTATTAATCACTTTAACAGCCATACTGTCACTGTGTTTCAAGTAGAAAATGCAAACTTCTTCTCCCTTTTCGACATTGACCTCTGTTTCAGACTTGGTGTCATTTAGTGGTTGTTGATCAAACCAAAGCTCTGTTTCAAGGCTTTTGCAGCAGACCATCTGAATTCTGCCAAACATCTGCTGGCACATATAAGTTGCGCCTTCTTGTGTAATTTTGCCACTTGACTGCGCTCTGATGAGGCAGATAAGTCCATGTCTGAAGTGTATTGAGGAGAGATGCTTCTCAAACCATCCACTAAAATCACAGCTGGCTCCATACTCGCAAAGCAGCATGTGTGAATCCACCACCTTCTCTTCAGTATATCGAGAGAGCATTTTGGGCTGATTATCCTTTGGTAGCAACTGCAGCAGTTGATGCTGTTCATAAATATCACTGACCAAATGAAAAAAAAAAAAATGCCGTGAACGTCCCAAATTTGGTGGATAAAAGCAGCGCAGCACAGGGCACCAACCTTGGGGGGTTCACCAAACAGCGTGAATGAAGAAAAAACGGCGAAATTCGGAATTTGGAAGCAAAGCGTCCTTTTTTTCTCGCGCAGCACCCGCCCCCCCCCCCCCCCCCCCCCCCCGTTGACAAAACTGTCCCGGTGGGCACCGTGCTGAAACCCCCCCCCCCCCCCCCCCGTTGACAAAACGGAAAGTTATGTGCACCCCTGAATATGATGTCAAAATGTACATTTTATTGTGTGTTACAAAATCGAAAAATCCAAAATAGGACCGTAATTTTTATGGCGGCCCCTTGGACTTTTGGTATTTTGCTGAGTGGCCCCTTAGCCATCTTAAGTTGAGTAGCCCTGGTGTAGAATGACCAATTAAGCTTCGTGTAGCCAAGTTTAAAGAGAACACTTGATATGTCCCCTTCTGTGCCAGAATGAATCACACTTGGCATGTCTTCCATTGTTTGGAGAAATGGTCTGTTATTTAACCTTGGACACACAACAGGTATTATACAACAGTCACAGAACAGCTTCTTGACAGAACTCAGTGTCACAGGTGTTTTAGTTCCCCAATCTTGTGATGATGTTGATGTGAGTTGGCTTGTGAAGAATTGCCATAGTTCTTTCAGCCACTTCAGTATTGCCTCATTTGGGACATGGAGGTTAGAGCTTGGATCAACTGCACAGTCTTGCAGGAATCTCTGAAGTAAAGGTTTTACATACTTCACTGACATGGGAATCGTCAAATTGTGGAGAAAGCCGCCATGTTGAAGAATCTCCTGGTGGGCCATATT
This sequence comes from Gymnoscopelus braueri, assembly GCF_963280865.1. NCBI lineage: Eukaryota > Metazoa > Chordata > Actinopteri > Myctophiformes > Myctophidae > Gymnoscopelus > Gymnoscopelus braueri. The sequence continues at coordinate 36,593,980 of NC_137618.1, forward strand.
AATACGATAATATGCAAAATCTGCCTCATACTCAGAGAACAAGCCATCATATCTTGACATCAGCTTGGGAGAGTTACGATTGAACACTCTTAGAACTTTATCTTTTGTGAGAAGAAGTGGAAGCCCATTGATTGAACTACAGTTGTCTTTGTTGATATCTTTCAAGCAGAACTGTAACAGCGTGGAGCATCTGTTTTCGTTTCTAATCAGAGTGTGTGAGATAGGTAAAGGTAAACCCCTCTCAGTTTGGTTTGAGTCATTGAAGTTTTTTTCTTTAAGGAAATTCCGCACAGTTGAAGGACTGACTGCATTCAATTCAATTCCAGCAGTTTTGAAACTTCCCCAAATTTCTGACATTTTTGTGGTAAAAGGCACTAACTTCATTCCAAGATCCTCTAAAATGGGATTCATATAGGTGCTCCATGGGTTAATCAGGTGAGGTGCATTAGTCAGTTCTGTCTTTCTGACAGTACACCAGTCAAAAGTAATCTCTGTAACTGGCCGATGTGCAATATTCTTTAATGAGCTCCGTACCACTGGAATAACATCAAGTGCTTTCTCATTTATTGAACGATACACCTCTTGTACCACACCATGCCAATCTTGAGCAATGTCTTTTGAGACAGTTGGGAAAAAACATAAGTAGGAGCTATCAAGAACTGTCCATGAAACCTCATCAGTTGCGGGACAGACCTTCACTTCTGTAATGCTACCACGGAGACAATGAATTAGTTCTGCATACAATGGAGCTATGACGTCCTGTTTTAAAGACTCGTTCCAATTCGTTTTCAGACTTTGGCCATCTGCTTTCCAAAGGTCCCTCCTGGAGGAATCAACCTCAAAGTTTCCATTGACATGTATTGGAAGTCCAGTTTTGCGTGGCAGAGGAAGTGAGCAAAAGACTCCTCCATTGAAGTCTCCCATTCTGACTGGCTTAGGATGTACACATGCAGCTAGTGCTGCTTGGGGTATAATGTCTGAATGTTTCCTCTCTTTCCAAATGCTGCTTTTAAAGGAGCCAAACTGCTCTGCAATAATCCATTTACTCATCCTTTTGTCACTGGCTGAAATGCTGACATCATAAATGGCTTTGCATGGTGTTGCTGGTTTGTCAGTTTGCAGTGCCGTGCATAGATGCTTTTGAAAAGAACATCTTTCTTCATTGCTCTTCTCTGAGAAATGTTTTTCAACTGTGAAGGTTGTGTGGAGGTCTTGCGAGTGTTCGTTTATTTCATGGAATTGTATTTTGCGGATGTTTTTCAGAAACAGGATCAATCCTTCAGGATCTTTGGACAGGGCTTTGGACAACTCAATCATATCCTGATTAGTCACTTCCTGGTTTGATATTTTCGAGTTGTTTGCCATGATACCTGTTCTAAGAGGCAGTCTGAACATGGTGCCATCTTCAAGTGCAAATTGATCTGGAAGAAATGACTTGTAGACATCATCATACATCTCCTTAAAAACCTTTTCTAGTTTGTAACCACACCCATTAGGTTGTTTTCCTGACAAACCTTCAATGTAATTCTGATTTGGATCAGAAATGCAGAGTACTTGATCCCCAGTCATGATCGAAGGGCAATCAGTCAAATGGTAAACAGAGTTGAATCCAAGACCGTATTTTCCAGTTTTCCCTTGAATGTCATGTTTTCCACCTTCTCCTAGCTGTTGAATGCCTTTCAGATCTGCATCACTAAACACCTTGTTGTTGTATACACATAGTGCCGGTCCCTGTAGCTGGTTCCACTTCCTCCCAAATGTTTTCTTCGTGCCATGCTGCCTTTTGTCCCAAACAAAGTGGATTTCTGTTGCCTCTGCATCATCTGCATTTTGGATGAGCTCTTTCAGGATATCCTTCTTGGCTGGATAAGCTGAAATTATGTTTTTAATTCGGACAGTCAATTGCTCTCGCTGTTCAAACTGAAAAGCAAAGGGTGAGATGTTCTCCACTAAATGATCTTGCAGAGTTTGATGCCTGGTAGTTTTAATTCCAAAATACTGAGCCATGACACGTGGGATAATCTCATTGCACAAAGTGACAGTTGCAGTGTCTGGCATCCAGGGGCTGTCATTGAAATATAGTTTGCTTGCAGGCTGTAAAACACCATGTTCATTAGGTATGAGGCAGTCACTTAGAATTTTCTCTTTAGCTTCATACAATCCTCTGTTTAATATTGTGAGGCAAATTATGAGATCAGATTTTGGAAGGGGGTTGGATCCATGGAGAGTATGCAGTGTCTTGAGTACAGTGAGACACTGATCAACTGTGAATTTCTTTTCAACACCCACACATTCCCACAGTTTTGTGAAGCCTTTGAAGACTGTTGGAAGCACATGGAGATATGGTTTTGCTTCAAATTCCGCATTTTTGGCAACTGATTTCACATGCTCAAACTTGTCCCCAACAAGAATAAACGGGAATGAATGTGCAGTCTTTGAAATGAGTTTGGAATCCTCCAAATAGTAGAGCCACTGATCCAGAAACGTGTAGCATTCATAGGCTATTTTGTGAAGTGTAGACTTGGAATTGTTGAAGGATTCTGTTTCCTTACAAGCTTCTTGCAGCTGTTGAAGTACAGTCTCAGGTCTCAAATCAGAACTTTGATGAATTCCCAGAATTTTGAGGACTGGATCAGCACTGTGCAGGTTCAGATTAGAACAATCTACCACAGGATGTATCATGCTTACAAGGTAGCGGCATTGGTCACTAAACACATCAACAGGCTTCCAAAGTTGTACCATTTGGTCTTTTTCACTGTTTGGAGGAAACGCTGGAATAAATGCGGTATTCCTTAGTAGAGCCCAGTAGGGAGAGCCCTCCTCTTTATGAGAACTGCTCAGAACGTCAAGGATGCACTTCAGATGTCCATAGGCTTTGCTTTTGTCTTTGCTCCAAACACTAGTGATATTGTCAGCTCTGTCTAAGATGTCTTCCAATGGGAGTTGGTGATTAAGCATTCCCAATTCCAGAAGCCGCTGAATCCTTTTGGGGGAACAGAAGTCACTTTCAGTCCCTCCAAGCAAGCGTCCTTCGTTATTATCAAACAGGCAAGCTACTTTCCCTGATGGATTCACAAGCTTCTTGATATACTGGAGCTGTCCACTCTGTGTGGGAATGCACGGATAAAACTTAAGTAGATTGTCAATTGGCTCACTGTTGAGGTCAATAGCATGCAGCACAAGAGCATTTCTACTCTCAGGGTCCATGGTAGTCAGGTTGCTAAACACCACTCCATTGTAAAACGTTTCCCAGTTACAAATTCTGCTCTGTAGGGCCTTTTCCAAGCCAGCATCTCTGAAGCTGTTTCTCACCCACAGTGGAAGAGGAACAACATGATTTACATAGCTCTGACACACCTTCATTGCAAGCATGCCAATCTTTTTGTCCTCTTCAATGCTTTGATGTAAAAATATAGCCTTGTCGATTGAGCACCAATGTATACCATCACTGAAGAGCTCAAGGGGCCTGCTGGAATACTGGCAGATGGCAAAGTACAAGGCATCTACCAGAGGCTTGAAAGTATCACTCACTTTCTCCCTGTCAGGCCAAAAGGTGTGATAACAGTAACTTTCCAGCTCCTCATTTTCAGCCATACTCTTCAGGGTTAAAAGTACTGTGACATATGCCGTGGCTGTAGGATCCTTAAGAAGAGCTTGGTTCCACTGATGTTTTACTCCAGTCTCCCATAAACCTTTGCGATTGGAAGTCACAGCAAATGCTCCATTTATATTCACTGGAAGGCCAGTGTGAATGGAAAGAGGGAGGAAGCAAAATGCCTGTCCAACTAGATCAGTCTGTGATGTGACCCATTTCTTGTTTTTTGGATCATTGTGCAAGGGTACAGCGATTCCCCCGACAGGCAAAGAGAATTTGGCTTTCTTATCATCTTCAAGGGCCATTTGTAAGGACTGCTCTGTCCCGAAACAATTATACAGAAGCCAGGCCTGGACATTAGAGCCATCACAATGTTGGGTTATTTCGGCAATGCTGACCGTGCTGCAGTCAATTACTTCTTTAAAATTTTCATCAAGTTTCATCAGTTTGTTCTCAGCGTCACGCTGCTTTAATGTATGGGTTTCATCTGGAATCGCCTTTTTTTCCAAAACTTTTTTGGAAACTGTGAAAATGGTTTTGATATGGTCATCTGTTGGAGGAGTTGGAGCATTGTCTGCAATGTTTTGTAGAGATATGGTGCTGACGTTCTTCAGAAACAGCAGGTGAGTTTGTGAGTTGTTGGCTAAGTGCTGCTGGAAGGTGTCAATACTGTGTTTGTCATACACCTTTGCACAGATTTCAGATGTGAGCGCCTCTTCACGTGTCCGGAAAGGTAGTTTGATCAGAGTACCTGGGTAGGGATTTGTGGTATTTTCTTTGGAGAAATTGCAATCAAAAATGCGTTCATATGGTCTGAACTGACCCGAAAACCAATGCAAGAGTCCCTGTTTAGAGAGGTCCAGCTTGATTCCAGGATTTGTTTTGCTTTTGATATGCTTCTTCAGGTGGTTGACATTTGGATCAAGAATGAGAAGATGGTTGCCACTGAGGATGGAGGGAACATCTGTCACGTGATATACAGTGTTAAATCCAAGTCCAAACATCCCAATTTTCTCAACCATATTAGCCTTTGAGGCGGCTCCTACCCTGACTATGTTTCGCCAGTCATCTTCTGTGAATAGCTCATTATTGAATGCCCAAAGACATGGCCCTTGGCAAAAAGACATGCCAGGGTCAATCAGACTTTCAGGAGGGGCATTGTGGACTCTGAAATCCACCATGAACTTGCAGTCTTTTGCACGAGCATCCTCAGCATTTTGTATAAGCTCTTTGAAAATGTCTTTTTCTTCATCATATTCATTAAGAATGTTCTTAATCCTTGTGGTTATGGGTTCATGCTGCCCACATTGTTCTATTCCCACTTGTTCTGGACTGAGGATGCGGGTGCTCAGAAGTGGAACCTTCAGCCACTCAGCAGTTGCTTTTGGTATCTCCTCATGGATCACATGAAATTCTTCCTCATCATTATTAAGCCACTCCAATCCCTCTCTGCTTATGTCACAAAAGACTGTTGTTGACAGTGGTTTGAGGGTAAATCGGTCAGCCTCTGCCCTGACAGGCATCGGGATATCATCACTAACAATCTTCTTCTCTCTCCACATCCAGTTCAGAATGGCTACTGACACATTCAGTTCAGATGAACTTGCAAACTTCTCTTTCCTTTCATCAATGCTTTGTTTGATATCATTTAGTATACCCATTATTTCTTTGTCTGAAAGCCATGGTCTTAGTCCAAACTCGCTGAACAAGCTCTTATATGGTAGAAATTCTTCTGGAATCTTCCCAATGTAAGAGCTCAGATCTAGACTTGGTGGGTAGTCAAGAACCAGATCCTGAGGGGAAACAAACTGGTTATGAGTCCATAGCCAACACGCATCATTCATCGTCACTTTTTTGAAAGCAGAAATGTTATCTTGCATGTGTCTGTAAATGCTGTGCAACTTCATCTTGAAGTTGGCGTCTGTGTCTGGAGTCTTCATTATCTGTACCAGGGATCTCAATACTGACACATTTTCCTTCACCTTCTCAGGAGGGGGTAGGCGTTTGAGACCAAGTTTGGTACCAACATTCTCATTGAGCTCTCCTGTCAGAGGCATTACATGCCCAACAATGTCCTTGTACATCGAGTGCCTTACTTCATTTGGGCAGAACAGGCCTTTTCCTTTGTCCTTATTGAGTTTGCTTTCATCACCTGGTTTAACACATGGGAACCATTGCAACACAGTGAGGCATTCAATCTGCTCTTTTGAGAAATTGGCCAGCAAATCATTGGTATTCAACAGTTTTACAAGCACCTCAGACCTTTTAACAGCCTCATTTTCAAAGTGTGGAAGCAATTTGTCAATCTGTGTGGCGGCATACAGCAAATGGATTGGGGTGACATCAGTCATTTTACTCAGCAACCCAAGATCTATTAAGCTCTCCAGCATATGTGGGGTCTGCGTATAAACAGATGGGGGAAAGAAATCTGATCCAAAAAGAACTTTGAATTCTTCAATTCTTGGATCAAAGAAGCTTGAGGTGCGTTTCAGCTCTCCGTTCATTTCAATGAAGTTCAACTCTTTCAATCGCTTTTTCAAAGCATCATTCTGAGAGAAAAGGATGTTGCCATGTTTTAGAATCCAAGTCATGATTTTCACTACATTTTCTTTGCCAAAATCCCTCCTTTCAATTCCATCAATTAGGAGGCCAGTTGCTTCAGCTGTATCCAAGAGAACAATGTTAAGCAGTAGAAGTAGTCTGCGATCAGCCTCAGTGGCACACTGTACAACTGTATCAGGCATGGGGAGTTCTGTTGGTATTTTTGGACTTGAACTTAAAAGCACAGCTTTTTTTGACTGGACGGCAACACATCTTCCATCCATGGTTTGGAAAAGAGGCAACTTTGACAGGACATTTTTCTCAGTGACTGAAAGAGAATCCAAACCAGAAAGATAATCTTTAAGTTCTTCCCTGTGTTTGAGAGGTACAGTCTTGATTTCATTGAAGACATGCTGACAATCTAAGTTCACAAACAGTCTTATGACACTCCTTGGAGATGGGTTTAACACATAAGTGTCAAGGTCGTCGTGCTTCAGCCAGTCGTCGCTTCTCACAACTGTTCCACCAACTGTTTTCACAATTTGAACAATTTGTTCTGGCAAGCTGGTTTGTTTGTTTTTCTGGAAAATTAGGGTTGAGTTCTGTTGTAATCTTGCAAGTTGTACGGTATGCTTGACGTCATCTTGGGGTTTAATGGGAATTAATGGCATGCCATTGAAACAACTTAGATCTCTGAAGTGAGTATTGAGAAACTTCCAGAATTCTTGGAGCCACCCTGAGGGTGGATGCTGGCTATTGCCAATCTCCCAGGTAACATGCTTTGCCTTTGTTTGTTTCCAATCATTTGGCAAATACCTCTTTGCATATTCAGCCACATCATTTGCATTGACAAATCTGGAATGAATGAATGAATAAACCGATCAATCAATCAAACAAACAATCAATCAGTGTGTGTGTGTGTGTGTGTGTGTGTGTGTGTGTGTGTGTGTGTGTGTGTGTGTGTGTGTGTGTGTGTGTGTGTGTGTGTCTGTGCGTGCGTGTGTGCGTGCGTGAGTGCGTGTTTGTGAAAACAAAATGTTTGAACTGTACATTGTAGATGTAATTATGGAATAATTATTATATCATTGCATTGTACAAAATAACCTCCTTACGTTTTGTGGCTAGATCTTTCAGGTGGGTAAGGCAAGGTGCACTCAGATCACTGGGAATGAAGAGATTTTTGCAGCCTGGCAGCAGGACTCTGTAGTGTAGAGCAAGAGTTCTCAATAAAAAAGTGCTCTACTAGTAAGAGCTGGGAATGATTTGAGTGATATATTGCATTTTTTTAAAATTAATTTAGCTGGTAAATTGATTGTAGTTTATAGTCTATATAGCATTACACCATGATTGTTTAAATAATAATAATAATAATAATAATAATAATAATAAACTTACCTTGGAAATTCATTGCTATCAATGAAAGCAATGTCCTCCTCTTTATCTGTGAAAGATCTGAAAGTCCCATCACTGAGTGGAAGGAGCTGAAGGCCCTGAAGTTCTCTGTATTGTCCATCACTCAAAATGTATTCCAGAAGTAAGAGCTTGTCCTCTTTGGAGATATGATGCAAACCATTTCTGTGGAGAACTGCCCGTAGGAATGATGGCGTCACATGCCTCAAGGGAATATGGTGTTGATAGGCATCCTTGATAGCTCTTGCAACACTGTCTGGTAATGTGACAAGATTTTCTCCGTAGGAAACCAGAATCCTCTTAATGGCGGCCACTAGTTCAGTGCTTGTTGAATGATTGCAGGGGAGCAAAGCTTCTGAAAGAGTGACAAACTTTCTTTCATCTGCTGCAAGAGAGAGGACGGCAACATTCTGCCTGAATAGGCGTTGGAGGACATCCAGTGCAATTTCATGCCATTTGTCTTTGTGCTGCATCTGGCTGATGTCTGGCCAAAGATCATATACAACGGACGCAGGGAGTCCCTCGTCTTTGGATAGTTTGACAGCATCTTGGAGGATCCTGAGGTATGCATGTGGGAGAACATCTTTTACCAGCAATTCATTCCACTGAGCAGCTTCATCATATTTCTGGTCTTCCTCCTGCCACTTGATGTGTCTTCTGTTGTCTGTGAGGCCAAAGCATGCATTCACATAAACTGGGAGTCCAGTCTTGTTGGATTCGTTGTTAGGTAGGGGCAGAAAACAGCTCAGCCTACTGTCAGTGGAGTGTCTCTGCTGACCACATAGAAATGCCAAGTCAACTTGAGGACGAAAGCACAATTTTTTGCTAACGTATCAAGCTTTGCTATGTGGCCTTCTTTCATGCAACAAGATGTGATGAGCCACTTCTTTGTCTCTTTGTGGTCTTCTGAAGAAAAGCTTATGTATTTGAAGCTTGTGGAGCCCTGGATGGCTAAATCATCTGAATCCAAAACATCTGTGCCTTTCGAGCAGGTCACTTGAACTTTGATGTTAACCGAGTTGTCTGGCTTGACATGGATCAAGGACACAGATGTAACATTTCTCAGAAAGAGTGGGCTCAAGTCTGCATCTGAAAGGAAGCTGTCAAAAAGCTGAGTGACTCTATTGGTGTCGTACACATTATCAGAAATCTCTGATGCTTCATTGCGCAAGGGGAATCTGAAGAGTGTCCCATGAAAGAGCTGGTCTCCTGTGATAATGTTTTCCCATGTCTGCTTGCTCACAAGAGGAATGATGTCTTGAAGGGGGTGGAATTGGTCATGTAAGGTCATTAAAGTTTCCTGGTCTTCTGTATCAGACAAAGACCATCGAATGCCTCCACTTTCTTTTCCAAGTAGCTGTTCTTGAGGGTCTAGCAAGGCAATGTGTCCTGCACTGAATATACATGGTACATCTGGAAACATAAATAAGGTATGCTAAATGTAAATGATAATGACAAGGATATATATTTTGATATTGCATTGTTTTGGCTGAATGTTGCAATAAAAGTATCCATCACAATATTTACCTATACAAACCGACTTTTAAACATTTAAAAATAAACTTTTTTTTTTACTGTAAGTTTTTTGTATGGGGAAAAAACAACAAATTTCATTCAATTTTCATTGAAATTAGTATCAATTTGAATCATATAATTTGAATTGTTTAATCTAACCTGAATAATTGAACTCCTTTTCATCAGCTCCTACTGTATGTTTTTGATCATTTTCTTCACTCCCATACTGAGTCATGGACTTTCTCAAATCACCATTTGGATAATGTGAATGAACCAACTCTCTCTTCTATCACCAAAGCCATTCTGCATTGACATAACTCAAATCCAATCATTGATATTATTTACTTTCGGTTAATGTTATGGCTGACAAGTTAGCATTTTAATCAAACATAATACTGCAGTCATTTTGACATTTCGCAACTATTTGATTTTCCTTTAAAAATCACCTGACCGTTTCATTATGCCCAGAGTGTTTGTTCAGTAGACCCAGAGTGTTTGTTCAGTAACAGAGGTCAATCCGTCTCTTCAGCTGTTTAATGAACAGAAAATAACAACCTTTCAGGTGGGACACCAATTTAATATTTGATCATTTATCAGCTTCAACTTTTATAGTGTTCGAATTTAATTTTTGTCTGCTCTGTTTTGTAGGACCACATACTTCTACAACAGATGTATTCGAGTAGCATTGTTTTACCTGTTATGTGGTAAACTGAGTTGAAGCCGATCCCAAACCTCCCAACTTTGTTTGGATCGTTGCGCTTGACACTCCTTCCTGTATTCTGAATGCCTTCCCAGTCTTCAGCAGCGAATACAGCGTTGTTATAGGCATAGAGAGCAGGGCCTTAAAAATATTTAGTCAGTTAACAAGTTATCACATAAGGTTTATTTCTTTGGTTCTCAAAACTGGTCCAGCTGATATTTTTTGGGATAACTGCCAAAAATTACAAAGATCAGCTCTGAAATGTATGACAACAAATAGAATTCTCAGAAAGCCACACATACCTTGGTATTTCCCCAGGTCATCAGTCCAAAGGGTCTCTGTACCGTAGCTCCTCTCATCATGGATGAAAATAACTTCAGATGCTTCAGCATCATCAGCATTTTGGATCAGCTCCTGTTCAGACAAATGACATGATATATATATATATATATATATATATATATATATATATATATATATATATATATATATATATATATAGACAGACAGACAGACAGACAGACAGACAGACAGACAGACAGACAGACAGACATACATATATATATATATCTTTTTTTCTTTCTAATACTGTAGTAAATACTGTCTATAGGCTATGTATATAATGTTTCTTCTTCTTTTTAATCAAAAATAACACACTAGTGATGTTTAATGTTTTGCCAGGTGGTACTAAATTGAGATGACTAATTCTAATATTAATAACAAAATAAATTACAAAATTAGATTCAGGTGAATGAGAGGTGCAGGTTATATTAATATGCGCAGACATCAAGATACAAGAAAAAATACACTATTCATGTAATAATGTATTTGACATAGTCATTTAAAAACATGCAATATGTAATTACGTTAAATGGCAGAATAGTAATACCATAGTACTAATAATAGTAATAGTAACAGTTGTAACAGAATGTGCACTGGTCCCACCTTCAAAATTTGTCCACCATCAGGATATCTACGTAGAATATCTTTCAGGTAGTCAATGAATGGAGGAGCTGTTGCACCAAACGCATTTCTAAACAGAAAAACGTGATTAAGCCTACACATTGCAATGAAAACAAGATTCACATATATAGGCAAGACATGTTGCAATGTTGCAAATTGCTACCAGAAATTACTGATAATTGCGATGCCATGCGAGAGTGCGGTCTAGCCTACATCAACTCGGGACTCCTGAATCGCTGCCCTCCACACTCTCCTATCTAGCACTAGGGCTGAGCATCATGGTCTTGAGCTCTACACTGCACAGCAAAGCACTATTTTCAGAAGGCATTATTTTTGTTCATGATAAACCTTTTTAGCCCCTCCTTAATCATGTTTAAATGGGAATTTAACTTAACACTTTTGGGGTAAAACATTTTGGGACTATTTTTAAGCTTGATTCAATATTTAGATATTTGATTAATTTAAATTAATTTGATCAGACACGTGCCTACTGTATACAAGCCAATTGAACTTCAAACAGCTAAATTGCAGTTGTTGTACCCTATTTTGTTTCTCAATTCATACTTACCATGTCTTTGTTAACTGCTATTATTTATTATTGCTTATTATTTGTTAGTTTTTTTCACTATGAATGTTCAATCACTTCTGTCCGAAAAAAAAGCATATCTGACTGACCTGGGGAACATTAAAAAAATCCAATAAAAATACTTTGAAAAGAAAAGAAAACATTATGACAGGAAATAGGGATTTTTTTGTGACTTTTTAGGCTAATTAGAGACACCTGCCCAATACAAGGTTTTTCGAGGTCTAATTTATGTGGGCCCCAGTTTTGGTCAAAAACTACCCCTAAGCCTCACAAAAATTCGCACACACAAAACTGTTATCATCACAGATGATAAAAGTTCAAATTGGAATATGTATCACTATTAAAAAAGATGAATCATATCTGGGAGGAGTCAAACATTGTTATGTTTTTGTGTATTGTTTATTTGATTAATTGAAATCAATTTAAAGGTGATGCTTCTGAATAGGAAGATAAAGGAACACTACTATTTTATTTATTTGTATGAGATTTCAGTCTTGTTTTCCTTTTTTATCAACTTTAACAGTAAAGGAAGTTTAATGTAGGTTAATAAAGTTTCATAGTCACACAGAAATAGCCTATCCATTTGGTAATCCTTAAAATACAGAAACTGCTTATCAAATCTGCGTATCAGTCACTAATTGATTCTTGTTGGCTCCAGTGTTGGCTCCAGTGTGCCAATCAATCGGTCATCTAGTTAGTAGATGTTTATTGGAAAAATATTGCCTGGTTCGTTACTAGGTATAGGAGTAATTGCAGGTGGATTGCGCAATCCCTATTGCCCTCTTGTTTTTAAGAGCCATTACATTTCTAAGGCCACCTAACACAAATGACACATTTCACAATAGTCATGTTTAGCTGGCCTGACCAGTCAGGGACCCAGAGTACCTTGTCCCAAAATATTATGATTAGCGATGTTTATTTGTTTATTTCTCCACAGAAAAACAACAACAAAAACGCATAGCTAACAGTGTAGTGTGTGGGCGGGGAGGGGGGGGGCATGTGACCATCCACTCCATGCATCATACCACTAAGCAACTGACCAGACCAAAATAACCACATGACAGACCACTTAACTGGTAGGACCACAGGGACCACACACAGACTACTGAAATAAAATAGCTTCTCACATGCTATGCAGATAGATAGATAGATAGTGTGGTATAATTGAGGCATGACCATAGCCATAGAAATGTGCTAGGTTACCTGTCCTCTGGGTTGAGAGATTAAAGTAGAAACCGGATGAAAAGTGGGTGTTCAAAGAATCCTTTTTATTCAATGAACATGACATCTGTGTGTAGCCAAATCAACCACATTATATACAGACATTTGACATGGTAAACTCTCCTCCTGGTCCTGCTTCTGACCACTCACAAACAAGCTTTTAAGAACAATAGACTTCTTGGCCAGCCTTTCGCGCACAATGGATCTGCCTCCTTTACACTGACACATGACAACTTACTTTAACCCTTATCTATAAAAGTGTACTTTTACACAAGCTCATATTATGAAATCTTTGTTTATCATCTTATTATCTTCAAAATAAGCCCACACATATATGTATTCAACCGTATGAATGATTTAAACAAAAAGAGATGATTTAAAAGAACATGACATTTTCCTGCTTTCCTAGCTGGTTTCTTCCCCAACTACATTTCACCAATGTTCATACTTGTGTACTTACTACAAAATAAGCTTTTACTATGAGATAATAATAACAGTATGAATTCAATCTGGGTCTGCATTACTTTACCAGAGGTTTTTGGAGAGAGAGAGAGAGAGAGAGAGAGAGAGAGAGAGAGAGAGAGAGAGAGAGAGAGAGAGAGAGAGAGAGAGAGAGAGATGCATTCACTTCATCAACCTTGTGTGACCAGGGCACTTAGGCCCGGAAACAGGATACCAGACTACGCCAACCTAGGAGTTTCACCCAGAGAATATTATATAATGCACAATATACATTGAATACCAGACCACAGGTCGATAATAATAAGGAGGAGCAGAGACGTGCGTTTCCAGTTTAAAAATAATGTTTGTTTTATTTATAATTAAAGGCAGAATAAGCAACTATCAATAATACTTCAAACTAGAAGGTCAAGGTCAGGAGGTTTAGGCAATATATTTATTTAGCAATTTCACAACTAATTAAAATGTGGGTTAAAGGGTTAAAAGGGGCAAGAGCCTAAGGGCCGTTTCTCACTGGATCCGTTTTCATTGAAAACGTTTCCCAGTTCGAATTCTGGCCTGCATTCACATTGGCCAAGATCCAATCGCGCCAGAGAACACATGCATATATACCCCCGATCCTACAGGTGGCGGCATGCACATAGTGTTTCCCCTGTGGACACAGACGTCATCAACTATGCGACAATGTTTTTGTTGGTCGCGCATATATATGGGGTTGCGGCTGGAGAGCTATGCAGGGGAGGGGAGGCGATCTATGTAAGTGCATGGTCTTTGGGGAGCCTCGCCCCGAAGCGGGGAGAACGCACTGAGCGCTCAACGCAGTGTTGTTGAAGGACAATGGATGTACGCTTATGAGAAACAACACAAATAAAACCTGGTGAAACACTTGTGTGCATTAGCGCAAGATGAGGATACAGGAAACATTCAGTATAAATGTTGCTAACTTTCACAACTACTACTACTTTTGCATTTGAAACTTTAAATTTCTCTAAATATTATAAACTTTCACGACAGCTTAAGTACAAAAAAATATCATTCATGAAAAGGCAACTATAGTAGCCTATACAGTGAAGTCGGACTGAATGATATATATATATATATATATATATATATATATATATATATATATATATATATATATATATATGCGCCCTGTGCTCTCCTTTTTCTCTATGAAGAAAAGTACAAGTACAGTTGACACAAACGCATTCCGCAACGCTGCCTGTCTGTTGTTTAATCTGCGCATTACGTGCAGATCTCATCCTCTGGACTGCAAAGCCATAGCTGGTCATGTAGGAAGGTGTGCGATAGGATCGCGCTTGCCATAGTCTCCAAAGTAATAATAATAATAAGAGAAAGTTCACTTTTGGTTATTTAAAAAGAGTCTCCTTATTTTATGTATTAATTTATGATTTGTGGGTCCAGCACTGTGTGTAAAAAAGAACTGTGGGGACGTGCATCTCCTGCCTTTGTTCATATTTAATATAAAAAAATTATTTTCCAATGCAAGATCTGTGTGGTTATCTGCTCTATATTGTAATATAAAAAATAGCAGATCAACAAGCTCAATGTGTCGCATTGCACCGCATTTTCAGCTTGTAGCTTGGCTAGTTTTGCTACTTTTGTGTGACACTGTATGACAATAGGGCATTCATTTATGATGAAAAAGCATTAAAAGTTGCAATATGGGATACAGGGTTTCTTCCTAACAGCAAAGATATGTAGTAGATGTCACGATCCGCTCCTCGGACCGTGGACTGACTTAATTATTTAGCCATTGTCTGACCTTTTATGGTATTGGACCCTTTTGACCACTCTTTCTGTTGTTTTGTTCCCTGTTCTCCATGTACCTTCTGTAATGTTGTTACTGTGTTCTGTCTGTTACCTGTTGTCCGTATACTCCCTGTTTAAGTAATAAATCCCCCTGCATCTGAATCACTCTGTCTCCGCTCACTGTCTGCGCTTGGGTCCTACAACTCCCTGCCTCGCACCGTGACAGAATGAACCGACCAAATGGACCCAGCGGACAGCCCAGCAGATGGCTTTGAAGTACTTCTCTTCATTCCTGCCTAGCCGTTTGCCTGTTCACCTACCTGCTTTCCAGCCTGTCGATGGCCAGCCTACTCATCAGCCTGCACCCCTTGGTTGTAGGCCTCCAGCCTCTCTGCTCCGAGCCTGCCTCTGTTGACCCCGTGTTCCCTGAGCCAGCCTTTGCTGAGACAACTGCTTCCCTATGCTGGGTCTCGCTAGGCTATCGTCAGGGGGAACCGGGCGAGGGGGCGTCCTCGTCCTGGCCTTCGACACCGCCAACGCTCCCAGCTGCCCAGCATCGAGGAGCCTCCACTGCCCTGCATCCAGAAGCCTCCACGGTCCAGCTCCTGCTTCGCCCCGGGTGAGCGCCGACGAACGGCGGGCGGCCGCCGAGACGTCCGAACCTGGACGGGCTCCGCCAGTATCCAGGTGCGGTGTCCGGTCCTTCTGTGCCGGTTCGCGGTCTCGGCAGGGCCGTTCGTGACCCGTTTTCCGGTCGCCGCTGTCCGGGGCCTCTTCTCATCTGCCTTGGTTCCCTGCCCCACCCCGGCTCTTCGCCTGCCGTCCGGGCCTCCCCGGCCGCTTTCCGGCTGGTTCCCGGCGGTCGTCCTGCCTCGAGCTCCTCTTCTCTGCCCCGGTTCCTCGCCTGCCATTCCGGACCTCTCCTGCCGTTGTCCGGCCGGACCCGGGTGGCCATCCCGGCCTCGACCCGCGCCTCTCTTCTGGTCCTGCTTGCGCCCTCTGTGCCGACATCCTCCGCGCAGAGCCCTGGCAGCGCACCCCCCCCCCCCCCCTGGTCCTGCTTGCGCCCTCTGTGCCGACATCCTCCGCGCAGAGCCCTGGCAGCGCACCCCCCCCCCCCCCCTGGTCCTGCTTGCGCCCTCTGCGCCGACACCCTCCGCGCAGAGCCCTGGCAGCGCCCCACCCCCCCCGGTCCTGTCTCTGCCCTCCCCCCCCCCCCCGGAGGTTCTGGCCCGCTTCTCTGCCCCCCCCCCCCGTTCTGGGACGCCTGGAAGTCGTCCCGTGGAGGGGAGGTACTGTCACGATCCGCTCCTCGGACCGTGGACTGACTTTATTATTTAGCCATTGTCTGACCTTTTATGGTATTGGACCCTTTTGACCACTCTTTCTGTTGTTTTGTTCCCTGTTCTCCATGTACCTTCTGTAATGTTGTTACTGTGTTCTGTCTGTTACCTGTTGTCCGTATACTCCCTGTTTAAGTAATAAATCCCCCTGCATCTGAATCACTCTGTCTCCGTCTTTTTTTCAAACCGGTGCTGCGCTGACAGACAGCATCCAACATACAGGCGTCCAACACATGCGGCATCCAACGGTTGGATGCCGCAACGGTTGGATTCCAGCCTACAGAGAGCACTGCTCTGCTGTGCTACTGCTTGGTGTGGATATGTTACGGCCATGGTTGAACCCCTGTGGATTGATCTGCGACGTGTTTTTGTTGGCTGTTTTTGTCGAGTTTATATACCGTCACCTATTCCAAATAGCGGGCCACTTCCGTCTAATGGTACGCTTGCTTTCACATTGCAGCTACCGTACCCGAAAACGCATGATTCGGATCCGAGACTGCCTCCCGAGGTGGTTTCGGGAACGGAACGGTTACCCGTTTCGCGGGTCGATTCGCTACATTCACACTAGCCAAGCGGTCTGGAGTGCGCACCCGGGACCTGAGTGTGAAACGGCTCTAAGATACCAGTAGCAGTGAGGTATAGGTGTCCTTAGCACACAGGGGGAGGCAGGGAGTGAGGAGAGAGCACCGCCACCAAAAGCGCACACAATTGGCACACACACACTTCACTCACTGCAAGACACAAGAGAAAAATGTTAAAACACACGCAACGCTAGGTTATTCAAAATACTGAGCATGCAAGCAGGATATCATGCACTAAAGATAAAACCAAACTCCAATACTACAGCCCATCACCAGTGACCACCCACCTGTCGGGACCACAACTATAACCACCCGTATTACTGGTACGGCCGGAGCCAAATATACCTCAGTTTATAATATTCGTTTTACACAAGAGCTGGTTTGCACACCGAACATAAATAAAAATAAACCTAAATGAAATAACCAAATCAAATAATAACCAAAAATAAGGACAAAAACAGCAGGGGCAAACGGAGCTTCTCCTCTATAACTAGTTATAACCTCTATTACTAGCACAGACTGGACAGACAGACAGCACGCCACCTTCGCTTACGAAGAGAACAGGTCGGGGAGGGGGGAGCAGTGAGCACCTTAAAGAGGTGGTGCCATGGTTTTTCAAACGCCAACTAACCAGCGGCCGCGTTCAGCTGCCTATTAATCAGCCTGGTGATTACAGGGGCGTTGCATTGCGTTGCTAGGGGCAACCAGCGAAAGGTCAACCCACTACAATCGCATAAAGACAGTAGTATTGTAATCAGCCTGGCCTGCTAGGTAACAAAACACTTGGCCCGGTGACTTGTTTTAGTTCACGCCTAAACCTGGGAACTCCTGTTCGAGGTCAAAGGCCAGGATCTAAAGGCCAGGATCTTGTCAGGGTGTATTGGCTGATTAAATAAAAATGCAGAGACATCAGACAACCCAATGAACATGTTTTGTGGCCACGGCGCCACTGTGTCTCTCTCCCTTCAAATATAATCAATAGAATGAGCTTGTATATTTAGTTTTTTAGTCTTCATAGTTCATGTTTTATAAACACATCCAGGACCCGATTACACGACAATAGATAGATAGATAGATAGATAGATAGATAGATAGATAGATAGATAGATACATTGATAGATAGATAGATAGATAGATAGATAGATAGATAGATAGATAGATAGATAGATAGATAGATAGATAGATAGATAGATAGATAGATAGATAGATAGATAGATAGATAGGCCTGCCCTAAATAGACAATCATTAACACTGGACAGACAGACATGCCTGTTAAAAGGCTGCCATGGCTTTTAACTTTATTAACTTTAGCTCTTTATTAACTTGCTTCAGTCAATGAATGTTTTTTTTTTTTTTTTTGGCGTTTCCAAACATAGTTACATAGGTATAATGGGAAAAAATGGAAGCTCTATATTCTGATAGTTATACAGTGTTTGTTCAGTAACCGTTTGACCAGCTCTAACAGAAAATACAATTTCAGTTCGGGATACCATTTCATCCAATCAGGAGAGGGACATTTATCTGCTCTTTACATCAGTGGTCTTCAAAGTTTTTCAGACCAAGGACCCCCTCACTGAGAGAGAGATGAAGTAGGGACCCCCACATATTGTATTCATGACATGTTAAATGACATTTAACCACAACCTTCAATACTTTGTAATTTAAACTTGACTGTTGGCTCTGTACTTGGTCTGCTCTTTTGTCCCCTCGACACCAAACCTCTTTGCCGAAAATAGCAGATCTACAAGCTCACAATGCCTGTAGTGTGCTTGTAAATCGGCTATTTCCGAAGAATTCCACTTAAGGTCTCCAACTCAAAATAAACAAAACTCCCAGCTAACAACTGAGCGTGACCGCTGACGTCAGGCTGGTAGTTTCGGGGCGTGCGGGGCGTGGGGATAGACCGACACCGCTGGTCTATCCCCACGCTGAAGGGGTCTCGCTCATTGAAATGCGTGGCGATGTGTCGTGAGCGTCTATTGTCGCACCAGTGTGACGCTGTCCATGTTGAGGAGTCGAGACAAGACTCTCTGTCTCTCAGTATTACTATACTTGTGAGGACTCATACTTGTGAGGACATAATAAAGCACGTTTATGGATCCCATTAGATTTTTTTTGCTATTTTTCACCCTGAACCTAAGCTTGGTGTTATTTAGTGATTTAGCTACTTCGCCACTCACCGAAAACAAACGCTGTTTTGTGTTGTTGAAATCTATTCTCCAATGTGGGAAGCCTCTCAGGACCCCACCTTCTCTGTATAATACACTTTTTGGGCAGAAAATTAAATAATGATAATAATAATGTCGCGAGACGGAAATTATCTATTCCACTGCGTCCTCTACAGATCTGGTCAATATAAATGACCATTGACCAGATCTGTAGGGGTCACAGTGGAATAAATAAAATAATTTCCATCTGGCGGACATAATCTATTTTCTGCCCAAAAAGTGTATTATACAGAGAAGGAGGGGTCCTGAGAGGCTTCCCACCGTGGAGAATAGACTTTCACCAACACAGAACAGCCTTTATTTCGGTGAGTAGCAGTTTTGTTTATTTTGACTACAGTTAGAGACCTGGCAGGGCACTGGGCAGTCGAATTATTTATATAAGCAGAGCCGATGGGGACATTTTTTTTGTCATTCTTTAGTGCTGGATTTGTGCTGCATTGTGCCGTAAATTGTAGAATTTGTGCTGGTATCTTTTTTTTAATATCAATAATGTATATGGTTTTGAGCTTTGCTGAGCTCAGCACGGCAGCACCCGCACCCCCCAGTTTTTGGCTCTAAATCGACCAAAAATTGTCTCATTCTTTAGTGCTCATTGTGCTTTTTTTTGCTGAAGCACCCAGTGGCATCCCCAAGAATTGCACCCCCCCCCCCCCTGGGCTCAGCAAAGCTCAAAACCATATAAATATTGTTATTTGAAAAAAAAAAAGCACAATTGTTGATTTCAACGGCACAAATTAGAGCACAATTTGAGCACTAAAGAATGACCAAATTTTTCGATCCGGAGCCAAAAACTGGGGGGTGCTGCCGTGCTGGGCTCTAAAGCTCAAAATCATATGCACAAATCGAGCACTAAAGAATTACACAATTTGAATTCATATTTTCATCATATGGGGTGCTACCTTCACTGAGGTGTAACGTGAGCGTCACGGACGGCGACTGTGTCTATTGTTGTCGGAGCAAAATTCATTTTTCTGGCAAATCTTGCCCAGGAGTTTGAGCAGCTATTAGACGGGGCAGGCAGGGTCTTTACTGACCGGGCCGTGACCACACTGGCCCTCATGACGCTTCGCCTAAATCATTAGGCTACTATAAAGCTATTTAACACAAATTAAATGTAGGCTAGTCTACTTTTAGATATTTTCATAATTGCATCTGCATCACCTTGAAAATAAAGAAGGCTAATCAGTCAAATAGAAAATGTGCGGACAATAATTTCAGTACCTTGTTTATATTGCATTATTGCAGCCTATATTGTTTGTCTTTAAATGTTCCGATGAATTGAATACACAGGACCCCAATGGAAACAAGCCGTAAAGGCTTTCTTGGGTTTATCCTTTTAGCATCCTTTTGTATGAAACTGCACCTCTGTCTGTGCTTTTTTTTGCAAACTATTAACAAAGTATTCAATCAATCTATCACAAGGGCGAGCTCCAAACGTGGTATTTGGCATATACCACTTTACAAAATGGCAATATGCCAAATATCACTTTTGGAGCTCGCCCTCCCTCCAATCTATCAAAAACCCTCCATCCCATATAACCACTTAGATAACTGTTACTTTTCTTAGGTAACTTTTTATTCTATTCCTATCAAATTGCCTGCCCTTTACGTTAAACTTGATGACAAAGATACTCATAAATAATAATTATCCAATCAAATAATTGGGCTACATTACCTCAGTCATGGTCTTATGAGAGAACAGTCAGGTAACTCAGGTTGCAGTCAGATCAGCTCGCTCTCTGTCAATGATCACTGACGTTGTAATCTGTAGTTTTATAGGTCTGTTTTTTTTTCTTTTCTTTTGGTCTGGGTTAATAAATGCCAGCACATTATACTTTCACCATTTCCTTGATGCGAACTCAAACATCAAGAAACGAAACTTAACAAACACATTTCTTGGTACACAAGGCAATGAAACGAAACGTTTACGTAATAAGCGGCCTACTTGCTGTGTTACCTATGCATTCAACATTAATATTAAAACTAAACTATTTCAGAAGACTAAAATGGGCCAAAACTAAACGGTGTGTTATTCAAAAGACTAAGACTAAAGACTAATTCAGAATTTGCTGTCAAAATTAACACTGATGCACGCAGTGTTGTAAAGTAACAAAGTACATTTACTCAAGTACTGTACTTAAGTCAAATCTTGAGGTATGTTTTACTTTACTGGAGTATTTCCAATTTTCAGTAGCCTACTTTTACTTCTACTCCACTACAATTATTTTGGAACTTTAGTTACTAGTTACTTCCACTAGATTTAGTAGATTTAGATTATTATTACAAAACATACATTAACCACTTCAGCCCTATTTAGACTTTGGCTATTTGAAAATAGACGATCTACAAGCTCACAATGCGTCACGATGCAATGCATTGTGAGCTTGTAGATTGGCTATTTTCAAAAAGATTTTTATACATTTGAAAACTTGTGAAATGGGACATTCTGCATCATGAGTAGCCTACTTTTATGTTTGGTTCTTTAAGTATATTTTGATACCAAGACTTTTGTACTTTTACTCAAGTACATTTTGAATTCCAGACTTTTACTTGTGAACAGAGTATTTCTACAGTGCAGTATTGATACTTTTACTTAACTTAAAAATGTGTGTACGTTTTCCACCACTGGTTGTACCTGTGCCTTTTCTAATTAGAGGTCTAAGCTACCGTTGATTCTGTGATGCGTTTGTCTTTTATAATCATACACATTCAAACTGCATGTTAGTGAACGGTACCACTCTTATTGTATATTTTAGATTTAGTAGCCTAGTTTAGTGGGTTTGGGAAACAAAATTGCTGGCTACTTTTCTATTAATTGAGTACAGGACCCCAATGGAAACAAGCCATAGGCTTTCTTGGGTTTAAAATCCTCTTAGCAGAATTTATTTGGTCAGAATGTATTGAGAGGATAGCCCCTTGAGATGAAGCATCTCATTTTAGAGGGGGTCCTATGCACATACATAAAACATTTCATACAGTACAAGTACACAATACACAATACACATATGTACAGATACAGTAAGCTTGCTCACCCTCTCCCACTCACACCCCCATTCACCAACTCGTTTTAAACAAAGAAGTCGAGAATACAGTACTATGACCTATCTCAAAGTCAGAGATAAACATATGTACAAGCAGTATTAAAAGCATGAACAGGTAGTTTCGAGGTGTGAATACAGGGAAGTCCTGAAGCGGCCAAAAGAGGTAACTGATCTGAGAGAAAGAGGAAGGTTGTTCCAGTCAGATGGAGCTTTGTAATGGAATGACCTTCGTCCAGCTACAGAACATATTCTTTTGGGAACAGTAAAATAGGGATGTTGTGAATGTCTAAGCGGGTATGGTGATGTACAGTATATGGTTCCAGAGATTGTTTCAGGTAAGAAGGACAGTTAAAGTGAACACATTTAAAAAGGAATAGGTAGGGGTGGGCAGCATTTATTTCCAGGGGGCCATACTGACTTGATAAAGTGAGTGAAGGGCCACACATTGTAGCCTACAGTTTAATTGAAATTTGAAACACTGCATGAATTTTGTAGACATGCCAGACTACTTTACAATAAGGTCCTTGCTTTCACAACAAGAATTTTCAGTCACAAAATGTTGACCTTTTTTTTCTTTCGGGCGGGCCGTATTGAGATGGTCCGGCCCCTGAGCCATGTTTCCCATGTGTGGGCTAGAATCTGAACTTGACCCTGATAAGAATGTTATTTCCATGTCAGAGCCTGCTGCCACATATTTGAACTAGAAAAAGTGCTCCTCGGAGCACAGGTCTCCGCCAGGTCAGGTACGCTATTGTGGCCTCCTGGTGGCGCTATAATAGGCCAATGTGAAAAGGGTGCCATTTCTTCTTAGGCCTTGCACGACAATCGGACACTGACTACATTCATGATTTGAGGCATTTTGTTAAAAACATTAGTTTTTCTAAATTAGACCTGCTGGTGGCGCTATAACAGGCCAATGTTAAAAGGGCATTTGTTCCTCAACATAGTGTGAATGTGCGTGCAAAGTTTGACCACAATCGGACGGTGCTTTCCTGATTTGTGGAATTTTAAGCCAATAATCCAAACTTTAGCTGTCAATCTTAGCCAATCAGGATGGAATATGAAGAATCAAACACATCTGTCTTGATCACATGACTATAGAGATCATGTGTACCGATTTGCGTGAAATTTGGATAAAATTGGAAGTTGTAGTATAAAATAATGTGTTTACATAAGTCGGCCTCCTGGTGGCGCTATAAAAGGCAGATGTGAAAAATGCAGGGCAAAGGTTTTTCCTTGACCTCTAGGGAGTGTGCATACAAAGTTTTACACAGATCGGTGCAGTTATAGGTAAAAACACGAATCGGCCTGTTATAGCGCCACCATGAGGCTGATTTGAAAAATGTCAAATGGTATTTCTTTCTCTGCCTAATGGGAATGTGCGTGCAAAACTTAACGGAAATTGCATGCTATGTTCATGATTTGAGGCATTTTGTTCAAAATGGAGCACTCCTGCAAACTTTGGAAGACATTTTTAGCCAATCAGGATGGAATATGAAAAATCTGAAAGACACATTTCGTTTAATGACTATAGAGATACTGTGTACCGATTTGCGTGTTTTTTGGACAAAATCTGTAGGAGTACTGTCAAAAAATATGTTTTGCACAAATCGGCCTCCTGGTGGCGCTATAAAAGGCCCATGAGAAAAATGTGGGGCAGAGGTTCTGAATTGGCATCCAGGGAGTGTGTGTGCAGTTTCGCTGCGATCAAGCCAACGGTGCCAGAGATTAGCTGGTCACAGACGGACGGACGGACGGACGGACACACACACGGACACACGGACACACGGACGGACAGGGGGAAAAACATACTCTCTCGCCATGCCTTTCGGCCTGGCGGAGACAATAAAGATGCAAAATGTCAGACATGCATTGGTTTGATCAACCTAATGCAAAGCCATCCTGTTCTAAACCGAACTTCCTCATCTTTCCCCATCCCTTCCCCTTCTGTGTTCTACCTTGACACCCCCCCCCCCCCCTCTCCATCTCTCATTCACCCTCCTCCCCCTCCGTCCAGTGCTGTGTTCACGTGGACCAACCTGCTGGCCTGGTGGTGGTGGTTGTGGTGGAGCTGGAGGGCTCAGAGCAGGAGGCCCTTGACCTGGTGTCCCTCGTCACCAACGAGGTTCTGGAGGAGCATTACCTCATAGTCGGGGTGGTGGTGGTGGTCGACCCCCCGGGGTCCTGGCTTCAGTGAGGTTTGTTTCGTTGTGTGGACAGACAGCCAGAGGCAATCATATGTGGCCCATAACACATGAGTAGTAATAACTGGCCAGTTGAATGAGGACAATGACAACAAAGCGTCACATGGATGGAAAGTTAAAGAGTGTCATCTCACGTCTCTCTCATCTGACTTGTGAAACAGACTATGCTTACACTACGGTGGGTTTTGTATGAATAGCAGATTGTATAACATTGACCCCAGGGTGGCTGATAGCCAAGCAGATGGTTATAGTACAATAATACTCTGTGCTATTACCATTTCTCATGGCGGTTTATTACGACCACGACCGGGCAAGGGGCCCTACCGCAGTATCAAGAGTACCACCACCAGGTCTGGTGCAGTTTTAATCTGGCTGCTGTCAGACTGCTGAATGAGGCATGAGCCTTGTTCAGGAGCCTGACAATAGGCGGTACTGTCCAGCTGGTCACGGACCTTTTTTGCTCTTCTTAAACACACCCGTGGATTATACCAGGGACAAATTACTTTTTTTTTTGCTCTCCCTCATGGAACTACTTGCGGATTATACCAGGGTCAGTCCACTGACTTTTTAAAATCTTTTATTTTGCTTTTCTTTTTTCTCTAAGCACCTTAACGTCCATAAGTATATCATGAACAGTATACATTGCTGCTATGCTCAGGCAGCTCAGGCAGATAACTTGTTTGGCCTTTTTGTTGTTCTCTTGTTTGATCTCCTTCCCACTTGCCCCCCCCCCCACCCCTCTTCTTCCTCCCCCTCTTCTTTCTATGGAAATAACGTTGCGATGGGAACGATGTACAAAAACGAATTTCACCCACTTTTTTACCTTGTGTAAACCTGTGATGTGACAATAAACCTGATTCTGATTCTCTCTTTTGTCTTTTGTAAAACTATGAATGTCAGTTGCGTTTGCCATACTGTACACTTGTGTCATAGCACACCGTTGCACACAGTACCAATACCCTGACTCAAACAGCCTCACATGTTTTACATTTCACGTTTGCGTAGCCTTGTTGCTTTGCGTTGTGGTTGGTGATGAATGTTGCCAATGGAAATATCTGACATGGGTTTTTTCAATCAGTTAAGCAGGAACAGTTCTACAGTATACAACATACGTACAGTATATGTCCAAAATGAAATGTTACCCACATTCTTGTGTTTTAACTGCAGAGTCATGTTCTTAAATCTTCAGGACGTTTTGGTGCTGCTGGTTGGAGCGAATCATTCCTGTGGTTGTACTTACTGTAGTGTAGTTTATTAAGTAATTTAGAAAGAGTATTGTGGTTCCACCCTTAACTTCCTTAGTTTGTTCTTTTCAAAGTATGTGACATGTCATGTACCATTTTATTAAGAACAAATACCCAATACGAGTAACATGACATGTTGCTTTGAGTGACTGCTGACAGGCATGTTCATGTGATCATTTGAACACGATAGATGATGGAGAGCCCAATCATTCATTACATTACATTACAGTCATTTAGCAGACGCTTTTATCCAAAGCGACTTACAATAAGTGTATTCAACATAGGTATTCATGCATTAGCAGCTTAGCCAAATGTAAAGTCTTGAATTAAGCCTTAAGTATTTAACAGATGCCCGTTCCTCTCCCAGCTCACGTTCAACTTGATTTCAATAAGGTCCTCAGCTGTTTGTTAGGAAATGAATGAAGACAGGAGAGTATTGTTTTCTTTTCTTTCTTTTTTTTTTTACCAAGATGGCTATACTTGATATGAACATCAACCATTACAAACATGCATTTCTATCCCCAAATTATGATTTAGTTCTATGAATAATGATTAAGAATGCACAAACTGATAAAAGGTAGACAATGTGGGTGTGATGCAGAATGTCAGATTTGAGTGCCATCAACATTGAATGTTGAGTGTGAGTGTTTGCAAATGTTGAGTTGCATGTACTGTACAAGGCAAGTATTTCATGTGCTTTGCTTAACCAGTAAAGTCTGGTGCGTTAACCTGTTTAAACTAACGCTCCAGATTTTACTGTGTACCTTCCCCCCCTTCCTCATAGCATGTTAAATATGTTAAAGATCACAGTATGGTCCTTCCTTTTACATGTGCACACCACTTTGGAACCTATAGTGCTTGGCAAAGTGTCGTCACCACGGGGGGGCATAGTAGCTGCAGACATATTGGTGGCAGTCAATGTTAAGTCAACCTGTTTATGACCCACCAAGATGTCCGCCACTACCAAATGACACTTGTTGACGCCCCTTCAGGATTTTTTTGCTACGCACTATAGGTCTTGTGTAAGTTATTAATAGATAGTGGACACGTGTGGCGGGTTCATCAGAAGATCTACAGTAGGACAAAGACTGAATCTGGTTAATATGAACCCTTACTAACTAGAATTTGGAAGAGTTTCTCGCTCATGGAGACGATGGAGGAACAAGAAACATGATGAGCCCTGTAAACATTTTGTATTGTACAAACACTGGGAACAGACCACTTCCAAAATGAGACAAAGCACACACTCCCCTAACACAAGGAGAAGACTGTTCTATTCTGGTGACTGTTGAGATCTCACCTCCTTCACAGCATTCTTGTTTAACATTATGGAAGGCTATTGAGCTTCTAGAGGGGGTATATCGAGTTACATATAACCCATTGTAAAAAAAGAAAGAAAGGTCAATGCTGACAGCTGGTCAGCAGGTAGTTTCATGAATATTATGCATATAGACAATATTTTGGGCCAATAAAAAAACTATAGACCACATTTCCCAAAATAGGTCCTTTAGCTGCCGGACAAGGTGTAATATACAGTACATCAGATTTAGGTGTTTGTTTTTGCTTGTTTGTTTTAATTCATAATATTTAACTTCTTTTTGTATTGTGTTCTTTTGTGACAGTAGGGAAAAAAAGATGACACATGATTCCAGGCAGGCACAGTATTCTATTCTACAGTAAGTATTCACAGTGAGTGATGCCCTTGAAAATGTATTAATATACTGCTTCCTCCATACCATGAATTATACGCATTACTGAAGAAAGAAAAATGCACATAGGATGTTTTTTAAGTGCAACTTTACTAATGACTAACCATGCCACCCTCTGCCCTTACATTCTGATAAGAAATCACAGCTCAGAAAATAAAACAGATAAAAGATATGGATGGTTTAAATGTATTTAGTAAAATTCCAGTATTACATCTCAAAATAAAGTTCTCAAGCATAAAAGTCAATGAACTTGAAGTACAACCATGCATTTTATTTCATGTTCTTAATGTTGAATGTTTTAAAGTTTCTTCCATTTCATTTTCATCTCAAAGAAAAATCTAGTTTATTGGTCCCTCTAAATATTTACTTTGTTTACAAAGATCAGATCACAATATGTATGGTTGACAACAATTTTAACAGTATCTTCTTAAACTCAACTCAACACGTTTAGCCTACCATCTTGAATGATTAATTGACATATGCCTCGATTTGACTGAGAATATCTGATGCCAGCTCCAGTGCTCGAGTTTCATTCTCTGGTTTGAACTGCCCATTGGGAATGAGGGGAGGAGGGTGACAGCTTGGATACTGAGTCTTCTTGGCGTTAACTCCCAGTAACTGTAGTTCTTCTACAACCTGGGGCAAATTAATGAACTGAGATCTGTAGCGGGAAATTCTTTCAGCGAGTTGTGTAATGGAGCAGTTGTTGCCCTGTTGACCTGTTCTTTTGTACTCTGCAGCAATGAGAGCTTTTTCCACTGCTTGATGGACCTTGAACAGACACCACTCGGTGCTCCCACTGCTAGTGTCATTGTGAGCGGCTGTGAGATCACAGCGAGCCTGTCTACACCAGCGCTGGGCCTCCTCTCGGTCTGGTCTTGGGACATTTCCATGATGTGTCCAAAAGTTATAACTGAATGAATGATAGTCTCTATGGAACTTCTCTCGACCATGTCTGTGGCGCCTGGCCTCTTGATCCCACTCCTCATAGAAGTCATTTGTGTTCTGCCTTGGATGGGAGTGTCTGGAATTTGTGTTCTGCCGTGGATGAGAAGAGTTTGACGATTTGCCTGTCATCAGCTCATCAATTCTGTTCCGCAAGTACTGGAATGCTTCAGTGGCGAGCTCTTCATAGTCTCGTTTTTTGTCCGGATGCCATCTCAGGTACAGACGTTTAATGGCCTTTTGCCTGTCCTCCTCAGAAAGAGTCCAGATCTCTGCCAAACATTCATCAATTTCCTTTTTGGGCTCCTCAAAAGTTGTGGGTGAAGGCCTTGTAGATGACGCTTGCGAGGTATGTGTCACAGAGAGCATTAATGGCTCTAGCTCCATGCAAGTTGGCTTCCTCTCCTGTTTTGGCTTCTTCTCTCGTTTAAACTGATATAGATCGAGGGAGCTGACTTCGATGACCTCATCTTTACCAATTCGGATTTTGTATCTGTGTGAATATAATTGTCCAGCAGGCTCTGGCAGCTTCTCAACAATAACTGCATACATGTACTCCTCGTCTGAGGCAGAGTCATTATAGCCAACGTATTCTCCTTCTTCAAAGTTATTGATGAAGCTCTGATCTAGGGAATCCTTCCATTCCTCAGGGATACCGGTCCCAGGGGTGGGTGGACAAAAAAGAAGGTTCTGAGTTTCAGCACTGTCATGAATTCCGTTCACAGCCAGTATTTTCTGAACCTCCTCCAGTGAGTCACTGTCAAGTAACTGTTCAATAACTCTTAGGTGGACTGAGGGAATGCTATTATCTAAGAGAGCATTTATCTCTTTAGTCAGTGTCAGGTTGACTTTATTAATCACTTTACGAGCCATACTGTCACTGTGTTTCAAGTAGAAAATGCAAACTTCTTCTCCCTTTTCGACATTGACCTCTGTTTCAGACTTGGTTTCATTTAGTGGTTGTTGATCAAACCAAAGCTCTGTTTCAAGGCTTTTGCAGCAGACCATCTGAATGCTGCCAAACATCTGCTGGCACATGTTAGTTGCGCCTTCTTGTGTAATTTTGCCACTTGACTGCGCTCTGATGAGGCAGATAAGTCCATGTCTGAAGTGTATTGAGGAGAGATGCTTCTCAAACCATCCACTAAACTTGCAGCAGGCTCCATACTCGCAAAGCAGCATGTGTGAATCCACCACCTTCTCCATAGTATACTGAGAGAGCATTTTGGGCTGAATATCCTTTGGTAGCAACTGCAGCAGTCGATGACGTTCAAACGAATCCTTGCACAAAAGGTGATTTTTTAAGAGGTTTATTTTGTTCTCCAATGCTCTTTCTAACCTGCTTGCCTGAAACAATGTGTCATTGAAATAGAGTGTGTTTGATGGATACAACCTACCATTGCTTGAAGGAAGGTGTAAAACCCTTGGTAGTTTAAGGGCTGATTGGCTCTCTTGATTTTTTATTAGTTTAAACAGTGCCTTCACGGCATGTTTGATAGTGTTCCACTGATTTGGGTTTGGAGTATTTTTATCACAGGACTCAGTATAAATTGCTCCAAGGACATTGCAATACTGCACTGCTGTTGGCTCCTCATTAACACCAATTTTTTTGAAGAACCTTGCATACATGATATCGGCCTCAGGAATTTTGTAAAAATAGGGCCTGAACGCCCAGTCTTTGCAGAGGTTTAGAGATGTTTCTTCACTTTTCACCAGTTTTGTGTCGTTTTCAACCAGCACAACAGGGAGGCCAGTCAGTGAATGACTATTAAATTCATTTGTTTGTAGATAGTCATATGAAATCCGAAACACTTCAGCACGAGTTTTTATCAAGTCATTAGTTTGACAAGGCACTTGACAGATGTTGCTGATGTTTGTGGTGACGCACGGGCCAGGTGGCATATCAAGGGCTCCAGCATGCATCACCATGCATTGCATTTTGTTCTTTGACCAGTGGCCTGGTAAAGCTATTACTGGCATTGAGGTCCAAATCAGATGTTGATGTTGATTCCTGAATACTTCACCACTTTGAATCAAAGATCCTTTGATTGCAACAGCAGTCCTTTTGGTTGCAAATGGCTGATGGTAGTCACACAGATCGTTTCGAATTGCTACAGGAAAAATGAATTTGATGTCAGCAATTCTCTCCGTCAACTTTTGGTTTTCCTTTTGTTTTTCCTTTTGTTTTTCCTCATCGCTCTCTTGTGTCAAGGCTGGTTCCATCAGTTCTCTCACTGTTTCCAACAGTTTTGATGACTTCTGTTTCAGCTCCTTGAGTTCAAATTGGCCTTTTGCCTCTTGTTCTATTTGGTGTGCAAAATCTATCATCTCCTCCTTTGACACAACATGTTTCAATCCAAGTGCTTTGACCAGTGCTTTCACTTGTGGCTGCTGGAATGTGTCAAACTCTTTCCAAAAGCTCTCAGGTACAAATTTGTCTTGAGGCATCATCATCTTATACATCTCAACACTCTCATCAAAGTAGTAAGATGCCTTCTCCAACTTCCCATGGACACTCTGAATCAATTTCACATCCTTCAGTGAAGAGATTATTTTGTCCAGCTGCTCATGGTAATTGTAATAAGAACGTTGTAACAACAACAATGTTTCGACACAGTTAATAATCTGTCTTTCTGTGAGCTTGTGTAGGATGGGCAAGATTAACTTCATGAAAAACTCCAAATCAGACAGTATTTCGATGTTCAAGTGTTCGGATAGTGACTTATTCACAGAACTGGGCTTGAGAAAAATTGTGTTGCTGTGATGCAGCCGTAAGACATCTGAAATTCCTGGCACTTGGATAAAGGTCAAGTTGAGGAGGAATACTTGTCCAAGATCATGATCTAGATGCACGCACTCCCCATGTATTGTTTCAAATAATGGCAAGGATGTGAGCTTTCTCTGATAATCCTGTTTTGTTTTGGACGTGGTTATTCCAGATTGAAAAAAACGTTGAAGTTCTGTTAACTCATCGTTGGAAAGGTCTGAAAAATCTGAATGATTGAGTTTGTTGACTTGATTTAATACAGCATGTTTGTCATTTGGATTCATGAGTTCAGGCTTAAAAAGTGAATCTATCTGTTTGCTCACCTCAGTGTAGAATGACCAATTAAGCTCTGTAAATCCAAGTTTAAACAGAATGCTTGATATGTCCTCTTCTCTGCCAAAAGGAATCACACTTGGCATGTCTTTCATTGTTTGCAGAAAGGGTCTGTTGTCTAAACTTGGACATACAACGTGCAATATACAACAGTCATAGAACAGCTCCTTAACGGTACTCAGCGTCATGTGTTGCTCACTTCCTCCATCTAGTAGTGATGATGTTGTGATTTGGCTTGTGAAGAATCTCCAAAGTTCTTTCAGCCACTTCTCTATTGCCTCATTTGGGACATGGAGGTTACAGCCTGGATCAACTTCACAGTCTTGAAGATGATGCTGAAGTAAAGGTTTTATATACTTCACTGATGTGGGAATTGTCAAACTGTGAAGAAAGCCACCATCTTCTAGAATCTTGTTCGTATTAATGCTATAATCTGCAAAATCTGCCTCATATCCGAAGAACAGGTTATCATATCTTGACATAAGCTTGGGAGATGTACAATTGAACACTCTCAGAACTTTATCTTTTGTGAGAAGAAGCGGAAGCCCATCAATTGAAGTGCAATTGTCTTTGTTGACATCTTCCAAGCAGAAGTTTAACAGCTCGGAGCATCTGTTTTCATTTCTAATCAGAGTGTGTGAGATAGGTAAAGGTAAACCTCCGTTAGTTTGGTTCTCATCATTCAGCGTTTTTTCTCTAAGGAAATTTCGCACAGTTGAAGGACTGACTGAGTTCAATTCAATTTCAGCAGTATTGAAACCCTTCCAAATTTCTGACATTTTTATGGAAAAAGGAACTACCTTCATTCCAAGATCCTCCAAAATGGGACTCATGTGGGTACTCTTTGGGTTTATCAAGTGAGGTGCATCAGTCAGTTCTGTCTTTGTGACAGTACACCAGTCAAATGTGAACTCTGTAATTGACTGATTTTTACGTTTGACAATATTACGTTTTGAGCGCCGCAACAATGGAATGACATCCAGCGCTTTCTCTTTCACTGATCGATACACCTCTTGTATCATACCATGCCAATCCTGGGCAATGTCTTTTGAGACAGTTGGGAAAAAATGCAAGTAAGAACGATCAAGTGCTGCTGATGAATACTTATCAGTTCTGGAATGGACTTTCATATTAGCAATGCTACCATGGAGGTAATGAATCAAATCGGCATACAATGGAGCTATGACGTTCTGTTTTAAAGACTCATTCCAGATAGTTTTCAGACTTTGGCCATCTGCTTTCCAAAGGTCCCTCCTGGAGGAATCTACCTCAAAGTTTCCATTAACATGTATTGGAAGTCCAGTTTTGCCTGGCAGAGGAAGTGAACAAAAGACTCCTCCAATAAAGTCTCCCATTTTGACTGGCTTAGAACGCACACATGCAGCTAGTGCTGCTTGGGGTATATTGCCTGAATGATTCCTCACTTTTCCAGTGCTGCTTTTGAAGGAGCCAAACTGCTCCGCAATGATCCACTTACTCCTCCTTTTGTCACTGGCTGAAATGCTGACATCATAAATGACTTTGTATGGTGTTGCTGGTTTGTCAGATTTCAGTGCCGTGCATAGATGCTTTTGAAAAGATCTTCTTTCTTCACTGCTCTTCTTTGGGAGATTTTTTTCAATCGTGAAGGTTGTGTTGAGGTCTTGCGAGTGTTCGTTTATTTCATGGAATTGTATTTTGCGGATGTTTTTCAGAAACAGAATCAATCCTTCAGGATCTTCAGACAGGGCTTTGGACAACTCAATCATATCCTGGTTAGTCACTTCCTGGTTCGATATTTTGGAGTCGTTTGCCATGGCTTCTGTTCTAAGAGGCAATCTGAACATGGTGCCATCTCCAAGTGGAAATTTGTCTGGAAGAAATGACTTGTAGACATCATCATACATCTCCTTAAAGACATTTGCTAGATTGTAACCACACCCATTAGGTTGTTTTCCTGACGAACCTTCAATGTATTTCAGATTTGGATCAAAAATGCCGAGTTTTTCATCCCCAGTCATGATTGAAGGGCAATCAGTCAAATGGTAAACAGAGTTGAATCCAAGACCGTATTTTCCTGTTTTCCCTTGAATGTCATGTTTTCCACCTTCTCCTAGCTGTTGAATGCCTTTTAGATCTGCCTCAGAAAACACCTTGTTGTTGTATACACATAGTGCCGGGCCCTGTAGCTGGTTCCACTTCTCCCCAAATGTTTTCTCCGTGCCATGCTGCCTTTTGTCCCAAACAAAGTGGATTTCTGTTGCTTCTGCATCATCTGCATTTTGGATGAGCTCCTTCAGGATATCCTTCTTGGCTGGATAAGCTGAAATTATGTTTTTAATTCGGACAGTCAGTTGCTCTTGCTGTCCAAACTGAAAAGCAAAGGGTGAGTCCACTAAATGATCTTGCAGAGTTTGACGCTTGGTTGTCTTGATTCCAAAATACTGAGCCATGACACGTGGGATAATCTCATGGCACAAGGTGACTGTTGAAGTGACTGTTATCCAGGGGCTGTCATTGAAATATAGTGTGCTTGCAGGTTGTAAAACACCATGTTCATTAGGCATGAGGCAGTCACTTGGGGTTCTCTCTTCAGCTTCATACAATCCTCTGTTTAATATTGTTACGCAAATTGTGAGATCAGATTTTGGAAGGGGGTTG
The DNA here is from genome assembly GCF_963280865.1 of Gymnoscopelus braueri. NCBI lineage: Eukaryota > Metazoa > Chordata > Actinopteri > Myctophiformes > Myctophidae > Gymnoscopelus > Gymnoscopelus braueri. Next base: position 36,627,778 of record NC_137618.1, read on the forward strand.
GATCCATGGAGAGTATGTAGTGTCTTGAGTACAGTGAGACACTGATCAACTGTGAATTTCTTTTCAACTCCCACACATTCCCACAATTTTGTGAAGACACTGAAGACTGTTGGAAGCCCATGGAGATATGGTTTTGCTTCAAATTCCACATTTTCGGCCACAGATTTCACATGCTCAAACATGTCCCCAACGAGAATAAATGGGAATGAATGTGCAGTCTCTGAAATGAGTTTAGAATCCCCCAAATTGTAGAGCCACTGATCCAGAAACTTGTAGCATTCATAGGCTATTTTGTGAAGTGTAGACTTGGAAATGTTGAAGGATTTAGTTTGCTTACAAGCTTCTTGGAGCTGTTGAAGTACAGTCTCAGGTTTCAAATCAGAACTTTGATGAATTCCCAGAATTTTGAGTACTGGATCATCACTTTGCAGGTTCAGATTTGTATGATCTACCACAGGATGTATCATGCTTACAAGGTAGCGGCATTGGTCACTAAAAACATCAACAGGCTTCCAAAGTTGTACCATTTGGTCTTTTTCACTGTTTGGAGGAAATGCTGGAATAAATGATGTATTCCTTAGTAGATCCCAGTAAGGAGAGCCCTCCTCTTTATGGGAACTCCTCAGAGCGTCAAGGATGCACCTCAGATGTTCATAGGCTTTGCTTTTGTCTTTGCTCCAAACACAAGGGATTTTGTCTGCTCTGTCCAAGATGTCTTCCAATGGGAGTTTATAATTAAGCATTCCCAATTCCAGAAGCCGCTGAATCCTTTTGGGGGAACAAAAGTCACTTTCAGTCCCTCCAAGTAAGCGTCCTTCGTTATTATCAAACAGGCAGGCTACTTTCCCTGATGGATTGACAAGCTTCTTGATATACTGGAGCTGTCCACTCTGTGTGGGAATGCATGGATAACACTTAAGTAGATTGTCAATTGGCTCACTGTTGAGGTCAATAGCATGCAGCACAAGAGCATTTCTACTCTCAGGGTCCATGGTACTCAGGTTGCTAAACACCACTTCATTGTAAAACTTTTCCCAGTTCCACATTCTGCTCTGTAGGGCCTTTTCCAAGCCAGCATCTCTGAAGCTGTTTCTCACCCACAGTGGAAGAGGAACAACATGGTTAGGTGCCTTTACATAGCTCTGACACACCTTCATTGCAAGCCTGCCAATCCTTTTGTCCTCTTCAATGCTTTGATGTAAAAATATAGCCTTGTCGATTGAGCACCAATGTTTACCATCATTGAAGAGCTCAAGGGGCTTGCTGGAGCACTGGGTGGTGGCAAAGTAAAAGGCATCTGCCAGAGGCTTAAAAGTATCACTCACTTTCTCCCTGTCAGGCCAAAAGGTGTGATAACAGTAACTTTCTAGCTCCCCATTTTCAGCCATACTCTTCAGAGTTAAAAGTACTGTGATATATGCCGTGGCTGTAGGATCCTTAAGAAGAGCTTGGTTCCACTGATGTTTTACTCCAGTCTCCCATAAGCCTTTGCGATTGGAAGTCACAGCAAATGCTCCATTTATATTCACTGGAAGGCCAGTGTGAATGGAAAGAGGGAGGGAGCAAAATGCCTGTCCAACTAGATCAGTCTGAGATGTGACCCATTTCTTGGTTTTTGGATCATTGTGCAAGGGTACAGCGATTCCCCCGACAGGCAAAGAGAATTTGGCTTTCTTGTCATCTTTAAGGGCCATTTGTAAGGAGTCCTGTGTCCCGAAGCAATTGTACAGAAGCCAGGCCTGGACATTAGAGCCATCACAATGTTGGGTTATTTCAGCAATGCTGACCGTGCAGCAGTCAATTACTTCTTTACATTTTTCTTCAAGTTTCATCAGTTTTTTCTCAGCGTCGCGCTGCTTTAATGTATGGGTTTCATCTGGAATCGCCGTTTTTTTCAAAACTGTTTTTGAAACTGTGAAAATGGTTTTGATATGGTCCTCTTTTGGAGGAGTTGGAGCATTATCTGCAATGTTTTGTAGAGATATGGTGCTGACATTCTTCAGAAACAGCAGGTGAGTTTGTGAGTTGTTGGCTAAGTGCTGCTGGAAGGTGACAATACTGTGTTTGTCATACACCTTTGTACAGATTTCAGATGTGAGAGCCTCTTCACGTGTCCGAAAAGGTAGTTTGATCAGAGTACCTGGGTAGAGAGTAGGAGTATTTGCTTTGGAGAAATTGCAATCGAAAATGCATTCATATGGTCTGAACTGACCAGAAAACCAATGCAAGAGTCGCTGTTGAGAGAGGTCCAGCTTGATTCCAGAATCTGCTTTGCTTTTGATATGCTTCTTCAGGTGGTTGACATTTGGATCAAGAATGAGAAGATGGTTGCCACTGAGGATGGAGGGAACATCTGTCACGTGATATACAGTGTTAAATCCAAGTCCAAACTTCCCAATTTTCTCAACCATATTAGCCTTTGAGGCGGCTCCTACCCTGACTATGTTTTCCCAGTCATCTTCTGTGAATAGCTCATTATTGAATGCCCAAAGACATGGCCCTTGGCAAAGAGACATGCCAGGGTCAATCAGACTTTCAAGAGGGGCATTGTGCACTCTGAAATCCACCATGAACTTGCAGTCTTTTGCACGAGCATCCTCAGCATTTTGTATCAGCTCTTTGAAAATGTCATTTTCTTCATCATATTCATTAAGAATGTTCTTAATCCTCGTGGTTATGGGTTCATGCTGCCCACATTGTTCTATTCCCACTTGTTCTGGACTGAGGATGCGGGTGCTCAGAAGTGGAACCTTCAGCCACTCCGCAGTTGCTTTTGGTATCTGCTCATGGATCACATAGAATTCTTCCTCATCCTTATTAAGTGCCTCCAATCCCTCTCTGTTTATGTCACAGAAGACTGTTGTTGACAGTGGTTTGAGGGTAAATCGGTCAGCCTCTGCCCTGACGGGCACAGGGATATCACCAGTAACAGACTTCTTCTCTCTCCATGTCCAGTTAAGAATAGCTATTGAGACATTCAGCTCAGATGAACGTGCAAACTTCTCTTTCCTTTCATCAATGCTTTGCTTGATATCATTAAGTATACCCATTGTTTCTTCATCTGAAAGGCATGGCCTTAGTCCAAACTTGCTCAACAATCTCTTAAAGGGTAGAAATTCTTTTGGCACCTTCTTAATGTAAGAGCTCAGATCCAGACTAGATGGGTAGTCAAGAACAAGATCCCGAGGGGAAACAAACTGGTTGTGGGTCCATAGCCAACATTCACCATCCGTTATCACTTTTTGGAATGCAGAAATGTGTTCTTGCATGTGTCTGTAAATGCTGTGCAACTTCCTCTTGAAGTTGGTATCTGTGTCTGGAGTCTTCATTGTCTGTACCAAGGATCTCAATGCTGACAAATTCTCTTTCACCTTCTCAGGCGGGGGTACGCGTTGGAGACCAAGTTTGGTACCAACATTCTCACTGAGCTCTCCTGTCAGAGGCATTACATGCCCAACAATGTCCTCATACATTGAATGTCTTACTTCCTTTGGGCAGAAGAGGCCTTTTCCTTTGCCCTTTCCTAATGTGTTCTTATCACCTGGTTTGACACATGGGATCCATTGTAACACAGTGAGACATTCAAGCTGCTCTTTTGAGAAATTGGCCAGCAAATCATTAGTATTCAGCAGTTTTAAAAGCACCTCAGACTTTTGAACAGCCTCCTTTTCAGAATGTGAATTCAATTTTTCAATCTGTGTGACAGCTTGCAACAAGAGGTTTGGAGTGACATCAGTCATTTTAGTCAGCAATCCAAGATCTTTTAAGCTCCCAAGCATCTGTGGGGTCTCCGTATAAACAGATGGGGGAAAGAAATCTGATCCAAAAAGAACTTTGAATTCTTTTATTCTTGGATCAAAGAAGCTTGAGGTGCGTTTCAGCTCTCCGTTCATTTCAATGAAGTTCAACTCTTTCAATCGCTTTTTCAAAGCATCATTCTGAGAGAAAAGGATGTTGCCATGTTTTAGAATCCAAGTCATGATTTTCACTACATTTTCTTTGCCAAAATCCCTCCTTTCAATTCCATCAATTAGGAGGCCAGTTGCTTCAGCTGTATCCAAGAGAACAATGTTAAGCAGTAGAAGTAGTCTGCGATCAGCCTCAGTGGCACACTGTACAACTGTATCAGGCATGGGGAGATCTGTTGGTATTTTTGGACTTGAACTTAAAAGTACAGCTTTTTTAGACTGGACGGCAACACATCTTCCATCCATGGTTTGGAAAAGAGGCAACTTTGACAGGACATTTTTCTCAGTGACTGAAAGAGAATCCAAACCAGAAAGATAATCTTTAAGTTCTTCCCTGTTTTTCAGAGGGACAGTCTTGATTTCATTGATGACATGCTGACAATCTAAGTTCACAAAGAGTTGCATGACACTCCTTGGAGATGGGTTCAACACATAAGTGTCAAGGTCCTCGTGCTTCAGCCAGTCGTCGCCTCTCACAACTGTTCCACCAACTGTTTTCACAATTTGAACAATTTGGTCTGGCAAGCTGGTTAGTTTGTTTTTCTGAAAAATTAGGGTTGAGTTCTGTTGTAATCTTGCAAGTTGTACGGTATGCTTGACGTCATCTTGGGGTTTGATGGGAATTAATGGCATGCCATTGAAACAACTTAGATCTCTGATGTGAGTGTTGAGAAACTTCCAGAATTCTTGGAGCCACCCCAAGGGTGGATGCTGGCTATTGCCAAACTCCCAGGTAACATGATTTGCCTTTGTCTGTTTCCAATCCTTTGGCAAATACCTCTTTGCATATTCAGCCACATCATTTGCAGTGATGTTGAATATCTTGAAAAAACCTGGAATGAATCAATGAATCAATCAATGAATCAATGAATCATTGAAACAATGAATCAATGAATCAATGAATCAAACAAACAATCAATCAATCAATCAATCAATCAATCTGCGTGTGTGTGTGTGTGTGGGTGTGCGTGCGTGTGCGTGTGCGTGCGTGCGTGCGTGCGTGCGTGCGCGCGTGTGTGCGTGCGTGAAAAAGTAATGTTTGAACTATACATTGTAGAAGTAATGGAATAATTATTATATCAATGCATTGTACAAAAATAATATCCTTACGTTTTGTGGCTAGATCTTTCAGGTGAGCAAGGCTAGGTGTACTCAGATCACTGGGAATGAAGAGATTTTTGCAGCCTGGCAGCAGGACTCTGTAGTGTAGAGCAAGAGTTCTCAATGAGAGCAATGACAATAAAAAAGTGCTCTAGAGCCGGGAATGACTACAGTAATATATTGCATTTTTTAAATTAATTTAGCTGGTAAATTGTTCGTAGTTTTTAGTCTATATAGCATTACACAATGATTGTTTAGATAATAATAATAATAATAATAATAATAATAATAATAATAATAATAATAATAATAATAATAATAATAAACTTACCTTGGAAATTCATTGCTATCAATGAAAGCAATGTCCTCCTCTTTATCTGTGAAAGATCTGAAAGTCCCATCACTGAGTGGAAGGAGCTGAAGGCCCTGAAGTTCTCTGTATTGTCCATCACTCAAAATGTATTCCAGAAGCAAGAGCTTGTCCTCTTTGGAGATATGATGCAAACCATTTCTGTGGAGAACTGCCCTTAGGAATGATGGCGTCACGTGCCTCAAGGGAATATGGTGTTGATAGGCATCCTTGATAGCTCTTGCAACACTGTCTGGTAATGTGACAAGATTTTCTCCGTAAGAAACCAGAATCCTCTTAATGGCGGCCACTAGTTCAGTGCTTGTTGAATTATTGCAGGGGAGCAAAGCTTCTGAAAGAGTGACAAACTTTCTTTCATCTGCTGCAAGAGAGAGGACGGCAACATTCTGCCTGAATAGGCGTTGGAGGACATCCAGTGCAATTTCATGCCATTTGTCTTTGTGCTGCATCTGGCTGATGTCTGGCCAAAGATCATATACAACGGACGCAGGGAGTGACTCGTCTTTGGATAGTTTGACAGCATCTTGGAGGATCCTGAGGTATGCATGTGGGAGAACATCTTTTACCAGCAATTCATTCCACTGAGCAGCTTCATCATATTTCTGGTCTTCCTCCTGCCACTTGATGTGTCTTCTGTTGTCTGTGAGGCCAAAGCATGCATTCACATAAACTGGGAGTCCAGTCTTGTTGGATTCGTTGTTAGGTAGGGGCAGAAAACAGCTCAGCCTACTGTCAGTGGAGTGTCTCTCCTGACCACATGGAAATGCCAAGTCAACTTGAGGACGAAAGCACAACTTTTTTGCTAACGTATCAAGCTTTGCTATGTGGCCTTCTTTCATGCAACAAGATGTGATGAGCCACTTCTTTGTCTCTTTGCGGTCTTCTGAAGAAAAGCTTATGTATTTGAAGCTTGTTGAGCCCTGGATGGCTAAATCATCTGACTCCAAAACAACATCTGTGCCTTGCGAGCAGGTCACTTGAACTTTGATGTTAACCGAGTTGTCTGGCTTGACTTGGATCAAGGACACAGATGTAACATTTCTCAGAAAGAGTGGGCTCAAGTCTGCATCTGAAAGGAAGCTGTCAAAAAGCTGAGTGACTCTATTGGTGTCGTACACATTATCAGAGATCTCTGATGCTTCATTGCGCAAGGGGAATCTGAAGAGTGTCCCATGAAAGAGCTGGTCTCCTGTGATAATGTTTTCCCATGTCTGCTTGCACACAAGAGGAATGATGTCTTGAAGGGGGTGGAATTGGTCACGTAAGGTCATTAAAGTTTCCTGGTCTTCTGTATCAGACAAAGACCATCGAATGCCTCCAATTTCTTTTCCAAGTAGCTTCTCTTGGGGGTCTAGCAAGCCAATGTGTCCTGCACTGAATATACATGGTACATCTGGAAAAATAAATAAGGTATGCTAAATGTAAATGATATTGACAAAGATATTTTGATATTGCATTGTTTTGGCTGAATGTTGCAATAAAAGTATCCATCACAATATTTACCTATATTAACCTTTTAAAAAGAAACTTGCAGATATGAATATTATGTCTGCAACATTATTGGAACCCCATTATTTTTACTTTAATGATTTCAAAGTTTTTTGTATGGGGAAAAAACAACAAATTTCATTCCGATTGAAATTAGTATCCTGACCTGAAAATTTCAATTTCTGTTTATTAAAGAGCTGAAGAGAAACACTGGAAACACCCTATAGCAATGATTACTATCAGAATATTTAAAACTTGTTTCATTTCATTGTGTGTGTGTGTGTGTGTGTGTGTGTGTGTGTGTGTGTGTGTGTGTGTGTGTGTGTGTGTGTGTGTGTGTGTGTGTGTGTGTGTGTGTGTGTGTGTATATATATATATATATATTATTATCATTATTGTTTTGTTTTTACGTGCAGATATATGTCACTTTAAACTGCATTTGAATTTTACTAATTGAATAATAAAACTAGAATTGAATCATAGAATTTGAATTGTTTTAACCTGAATAATTGATCTCCTTTTCAGCTTATCAGCTCCTGCTGTATGTTTTTGATAATTTTCTTCACTCCCATACTGAGTCATGGACTTTTTTAAACTTGAGTGACTTTCTCAAATCACCGTCTCTTCAGGAATAAGACACGTCATTTTAACTGAATAATAGTTTGTATTACTCTTTATCTGCAGATTTGATGGTGGTTTTAGTGATATACTTATTAGGAAGTATTACACAGGTTCTTCTTTTAAGTGACTATGGGTTGTCTCCAAGTGATGCTGAAGCTTGGATGGCTTTATAGATTAATTTGGCAGCACTATCATCAGTGTTGTGTAAATTAAAAGATGTTTTTTGTTTTTAATCTTTGCTAATAATATGTTGGATTCATATTCATTAATTAATGGGGGAGGGGGTAGATCCTATCACCCCCTAAGGGTTCTCGAACCCCTGTTGAAGACCCAGAGTGAATTCAGTAACACTAACAGAGGTCTATCCGTCTCTTCAGCTGTTTAATAAATAGAAAATAACAACTTTTCAGGTGGGACACCAATTATATCATTTATCAGCTTCAAATGTTATAGTGTTCGAATTTCAATTTTGTCTGCTCTGTTTTGTAGGACCATGTACTTCTACAACAGATAATAGATAAGATGTATTCAGAGTAGCATTGTTTTACCTGTTATGTGGTAAACAGAGTTGAAGCCGATCCCAAACCTCCCAACTTTGTTTGGATCGTTGCGCTTGACACTCCTTCCTGTATTCTGAATGCCTTCCCAGTCTTCAGCAGCGAATACAGCGTTGTTGTAGGCATAGAGAGCAGAGCCTTCAAAATATTTAGTCAGTTAACAAGTTATCACATAAGGTTTATTTCTTTGGTCCTCAAAACTGGTCTAGCTGATATTTTTGGGATAACTGACAAAAATCAGCTTTGAAATGTTTGACAATAAATAGGATTCTCAGAAAGCCACACATACCTTGGTATTTCCCCAGGTCATCAGTCCAAAGGGTCTCTGTACCGTAGCTCCTCTCATCATGGATGAAAATAACTTCAGATGCTTCAGCATCAGCAGCATTTTGGATCAGCTCCTGTTCAGACCATTGCAAATGATATATATATATATATATATATATATATATATATATATATATATATATATATATATATATATATATAAATATATATATATGTGTGTGTTTCTTCTTTTTAATCAATATAACACACTAGTGATGTTAAATGTTTTGCTAGGTGGTACTAAATTGAGATGACTAATACTAATATTAATAACATAATAAATTACATTAAATTCAGGTGAATAAGAGGTGCAGGTTATATTAACCCATTTAGACCTGAGGCCGATTCTAAAAACACCTTCTAAATCCTGTTTTCAGTTTCTGAAAAGCTTCAAATATTACAAATAAATTATGTTGCTATACTGTACATACATGTAGCAACAAGACCCTCAAAAGGGGTTTCCGTCTTGAAAGGTATAGTTACAAATAGGGGTTCCCGCCCAAAATGGGTTAATATGAGCAGACATCAAGATACAAGAAAAAATACACTATTCATGTAATAATGTATTTTACATAGTCATTAAAAACATGCAATAAGTAATTATGTTAAATGGCAGAATAGTAATATATAGTTGTAGCAGAATGAGCACTGGTCCCACCTTCAAAATTTGTCCACCATCAGGATATCTACGTAGGATATCTTTCAGGTAGTCAATGAATGGAGGCGCTGTTGCACCAAACGCATTTCTAAACAGAAAAACATGATTAGGCCTACACATTACAATGAAAACAATGAAGTGTATTGTAAGCGTCACATTACATTGAGCTTCACTTATTTCAAATAATCAAACTTTTATCATCACAGACAATATTAAAATTGGAATATGTATCACACTATTAAAAAGGTTAATCATATCTGGGAGGAGTCAAACATTGTTATGTTTTTGTGTACTGTTTATTTGATTAATTGATTGATTGGGGAAAAAAGCTAATTATCATGTGGCCCTTAACAAATGTTTTGTTTGTTTAGTGGGTTGGGTCAGCCCGCATTATTGATTAGTTCCAGTTCTGAGCGACAAGCAAAGTTTGTCAGATGATGCTTAGATACACCTTCCTTTATACATGTGTGCCGCTGAAATCTTTTTTTAAATTATTTTTTTAAGCAAGATTTATTCAAAGAGTACACATGAAATTGTATTCAAATTTACAAAAATTTAAACAACTCTTCGGTTTTACATTTTCTCCCAACAACTCCCATCCACCCCTCCCCAGTCCTCCCCATCCGCCCACCATTTTTCCCCACAAGGCCGGACATACAAACAACAATGTACATGTACAAGATCAAATAAATAAAGTAGGATACATAGTTAAGAGACAGGAACAAAAAAACACAAAATTATGTTCAAGGGAATGAAGAATAGATTAGAATTTGAGAAGGAAGAAAAAGAAAAGAAAAAGGAATTAACAATGATAATAGCAGTGATGTATATAAAAACAAATATACCAATAAAATGTGAAATATATAATAAAATAATAATAATGATAATGATAAAATAATGATAATGATAAAATAAAACTGTATACACATTTATATAAGTAATGAGCTGAATTAGCTCATTCCATGACCTTCACATGAAATCACCTCCTTAATACCTTAAGTTATGCATATTGCACCAAATAGAGATCCGCACCATCAAAGCACTGCTGAAATCAATTTAAAGGTGATGCTTCTGAATAGCAAGATAAAGGAACACTACTCACCGAGTTTTCTTTCTGTTCATCCTTCCTGGATAGGATCATGTAACAGAAACAAAATAATTAATGATAAAGAAACAACTTTATTTTATTTATTTGTATGAGATCTGTCTTGTTTTCCTTTTTTTTAATCAACTTTAACAGTAAAGGAAGTTTAATGAAAGTTAATAAAGTTTCATAGTCACAGAAATAGCCTATCCATTTGGTAATCCTTAAAACACAGAAACTGCTTATCAAATCTGTGTATCAGTCACTAATTGATTCATGTTGGCTCCAGCGTGCCAAAACTGATTCATTTACAATCTGTCATCTAGATGCTCCAGCTCCTGAAGGCAGACAGTAGAGTTGGACCCAAAAGCAGGACGATGCAGGCAAGGTTCAAACTCATAAATGTTTATTAACGTAAATTGAGGTTCCAACAACAGGCAAACATAGGCAGGTCTAATATCAGACTTATAGGCTCACAGCCAAACACTAATTCATCTAACACAGGTTTTACTGAAGGCTCTCCGCCTAAACACAAAACTGACAATGATTGCATACAGGTTACTTGTGCTCACACCATAACATAGTTTTACTTTTACAGACAAACACATTGAAATAGAGAGGTATATAGACCAGGGGTGGGCAAGATTTATTTCCAGAGGGCCATAGTGACTTCGGTAAAGTGAGTGAAGGGCCACACATTGTACAATTGAAACTTGAAACACATAGTGCTGAATTATGTTAAAACTGCATGAATGTGGTGCACATGCCAGTAGACTACTTTACAATAAGGTACTTGCTTTCACAACAATAATTTTCTGTTACAAAATGTTGTTTTTTACAGTTGTACTGTATCACTCTGGCATGTACTCTGGCCTTACCATAAAAAGATTACTTACATAAAACAATCCACGTCAATGCCTTATCAACTTTTAAATTAGCCTATAAATGTATGCAGCATCTCATCTGATATGCACCACTCCATAGGGCACTGATAAAACACATTGCATTGTTATAAATATGGACTCATGGTAGACTGTTTCACTGTTACATTATAAACATAAAACATTCCAGTACATACGGATGGAGGAATGCAGGTATAGTACTCAAATGGTAAACATGAATTACTATTAATTGGAGTTGAGTTAAAAAATAAAAAATAAATCATAAAAAACATACGGCAGCCTTTTAGAATGTAGATTTTTTTGGGGGGGTAATTTTGTTTTTCTTTGAAGACTTGGCGGATTGTGATGGTCAAAGGGCCGGGTCCGGCCCGCGGGCCGTAAGTTGCCCATGTGTGATATAGACCTATGGGAACTAACTAGACGCAGGTGAACTCAAATGACAATTAACATAGGATAGACCTGGGTCATTAGGGTAACAATCACATGGGTGGGCACTGAGCAGACAGGTACTTAATAATGAAGGTAGAGACATGTTCTGTTCTACATCAGGCATGTGCCATTGACGCACATGAGAGGCAAACTGGAGGAGGAAGTTCGATGGAATGCATCTAAGTCAATGAGAGCCAGCTGGACCAGTTTATGGTTGTGACCTTTATCAGATAATCGGTTCAGGAAAATAAAAGACAAAGTGTGCACATGAAATGTTTCATCTGACAGAGATGTGAAAAGGGGGAGTTTATATTTAAAAATGATTGCCTGGGTTGGTACTAGGTAGGACAAATTGCAGATGAATTGCGCAATCCCTATTGCCCTCTTGTTTTTAAGAGCCATTACATTTCTAAAGCCACCTAACAAAAATGACACATTTCACAATAGTCATGTGCAGCTGGGCCGGACCCAGAGTACTGTGTCCCAAAATATTATGATTAGTGATGTTTATTTGTTTACTCCATGCATCATACCACTAAGCAACTGACCAGACCAAAAAAGGCCCACATGACAGACCACTTAACTGGCAGGACCACAGGGACCACATACTGAAATAAAATAGCTTCTCACATGCTATGCAGATAGCCAAGCCAAGGCGTTTAACTTTCTTAATTTTCTTAACTTGCTTCAGTCAGCAGACATAGTCTACTATCGTGATTTATGGAGATGATGATAAACTAGAAAAAGTGCTCCTCGGAGCAGGTAGGTTATTGTGGGCCAGCAATGTTCAGAATTTGCCAATCAGGATGGAATATAAAAAATCGGACGGAACCATCTTGATCACTATAGAGATAATGTGTACTGATTTGCATGATGTTTGGACAAAATGTGTAGGAGTAATATAAAAAATAAGAATCGGCCTCCTGGTGGCGCTATAATAGGGCAATGTGAAAAGGGTGGCGTTTGTTCTTCAACGTAGTGCGAATGTGCGTGCAAAGTTCCACCACAATCGGATGCTGCGTTCATGATTTGCGGCATTTTGTTCAAAACGGGCCACTCCTGCAAACCTTAGATGTCAATGTTAGCCAATCAGGATGGAATATGAAAAATCTAATAGATCCATCTTGATCACATGACTATAGAGATCATGTGTACCGATTTGCGTGAAATTTGGATAAAATATGAAAGCTTAATCTCAAAATATGTGTTTTACATAAGTCGGCCTCCTGGTGGCGCTATAAAAGGCTAATGTGAAAAATGCAGGGCAGATGTTTTTCCTTGTTCTCTAGGGAGTATGCGTGCAAAGTTTCACGCAGATCGGTGCAGTTACAGTTAAAAAAGCTAATTGGCCTTTTATAGCGCCACCATGAGGCTGATTTGAAAACGTTCAAGTGGCATTTGTTCCTCGGCATAGTGGGAATGTGCGTGTGAAATTTCACGGAAATCGCAAGCTGCGTTCATGATTTGAGGCATTTAGTTCAAAATGGACCAATCCTGCAAACTTTAGAAGCCAACCTTAGCCAATCAGGATGGAATGTGGAAAATCAGACAGATCCGTGTTGATCACATGAATATAGAGATACTGTGTACCGATTTGCGTGATGTTTGGATAAAATCTGTAGGAGTAATATAAAAAAATGGGTTTTGCACAAATCGGTCTCCTGGTGGCGCTATAACAGGCCCATGTGAAAAATGTGGGGCAGAGGTTCTGAATTGGCATCCAGGGAGTGTGTGTGCACAGTTTCGCAGCGACCGGGCCAACGGTGCCTGAGATTAGCTGTTCACAGACAGATGGACGGACGGACACACGGACACACGGACACACGGAGACAATAATAATAATAATCACAGGACACTCCTTAATTAGTGTGGTTGCCCTAACAGGGCAACCAGACTATAGTAATCCTCACACTTTATTAGTGTGGTTGCCCGAATGGGCAACCAGACTATTGTTATAGATAAACTTTATTCCTTCTTTATAGATAAACAATATTTCAAACCGCATCACAGCCCACAGTTTATTTTTCCCAATTTAGTGCCATATGTCAAAATGACCGGCCTCACCGGGAATCGTGCGCTTGTATAAGGCTACGAGATTGGTTGCATAGTTTTATTGATATTGATTTATTAGTGCATTAAATGTCCCCATCCACTTTAATGGAAAAGTGAAAAAACTAAAATTCAAGTATTTTTTGCTCTGAAACCGTAAGAGCTATAGTTACAAGATTTGGTGGGGAGGTTCATGATTTAGTCCGAAATTATTTTAAAAAAAAACATTACACCAGTCGGCCTCATGGTGGCGCTATAACAGCCCACTTAACGTTTTGGCCTATAACTCTTGAACCGTAGGTCCTAGAATAAAAATCTTTTTTCCCCTAGATTCCTTGGGTCATGTCGCAACTCCCCATATAGGCCACGCCCATTTGCGTCAGGATAGATTTTCCGCCATTTTGAATTTTCTTCAAAACACACTTTTAGCTCCTCTTCCCACATATTTTCTCCAAATTTCACAAAAATCGGTACACATGATCTCTGGACCCATGCGATAATCTGGAGAGAAACAGAATTTTGATAGTCCTTACCGTTCATCCGTAATTGGCTTCCAAAGTTAGTGGGAGGGGCCCGTTTTACCAAAAATGCCAAAAATCACGAACAAAACGTCCAATCGATCCCAAATTTAAATCACATGTCGAGGGGGGTTTACTCAACAAATCACCAAAAGCATTTCCACTTTGATCCATAGGGGGCACCACAACTGCGCAAAACGTAACCGTTTGATGCAAAAACCATATGTTGATATTTCTAGATAAACAATATTTCGGGCTGCAACTCCTCCCACAGTTTTTTTTGCCCAATTTCGTGCCATATGTCAAAATGACCGGCTTCACCGGGAATCGTGCGCTTGTACTTTGCTAAGAGATTGGTTACATAGTTTAATTGATATTGATTTATTAGTGCATTACATTTCCCCATCCACTTTATTGGGAAAATGAAAAAATGCCCATTCAAGTATTGTTTTCTCAGAAACCGTAAGGGCTAGAGTTACAAGACTTGCAGGGGAGGTTCATGATTTAGTGCAAAATTATTAGACAGAATTATACACCAGTCGGCCTCATGGTGGCGCATTAACAGCTCCCTTCACGTTTTGGCCTATAACTCTTGAACCGTAGGTCGTAAAATCAAAATGTCTTTTCCCTGGATTCCTTGGGTCACGACGCATCTCCCCATATAGGCCACGCCCATTTGCGTCAGGATAGATTTTCTGCCATTTTGAATTTTCTTCAAAACACACTTTAAGCTCCTCCTCCCACATATTTTGTCCACATTTCACAAAAATCGGTACACATGATCTCTGGACCCATGCGATGAACATATCCCAATGGCATTTTGGATAGTCCTTACCGTTCGTCCGTAAATGGCTTCCAAAGTTAGTGGGAGGGGCCCGTTTTACCAAAAATGCTAGAAATCACGAACGAAACGTCCGGTCAATCCCAAATTTGAATCAAATGTCGAGGGTGGTTTACTCAATGAATCCCCAAAAGAATTTCCACTTTGACCCATAGGGGGCGCCACAAATGCACAAAACGTAACCGTTTGATGCAAAAACATGATTTTTGGGGTGATCAATCCTCTCTAAATGAAACGCAAGTGATCTCAGGAGTGACGTGACAATGTAATTGGCGCAGCCTCCGACCGTTGAAAAGTATTTTTTTCTCAAAAACCGTAAGAGCTAGAGTTACCAGATTTGGAGGGGAGGTTTATAATTTAGTCCGAAATTATTGAAAAAATTATCACACCATTCGGCCACATGGTGGCGCTATAACAGCCCCCTTTACGTTTTGGCCTATAACTCTTGAACCGTAGGTCGTAAAATCAAAATTCAGGATAGATTTTCCGCCATTTTGAATTTTCTTCAAAACACACTTTTAGCTCCTCCTCCCATATATTTTGTCCAAATTTCACAAAAATCGGTACACATGATCTCTGGACCCATGCGATAATCTGGACTGAAACAGAATTTTGATAGTCCATACCGTTCGTCCGTAAATGGCTTCCAAAGTTAGCGGAAGGGGCCCGTTTTACAAAAAAGGCCACAAATCACGAACGAAACGTCCAGTCAATCCCAAATTTGAATCACATGTCAAGTGTGGTTTACTCAACAAATCCCCAAAATAATTTCCACTTTGATCCATAGGGGGCGCCACAAATGCTCAAAATGTAACCGTTTGATGCAAAAACCTTATTTTGGGGGGATCAATCCTCTCAAAATGAAACGCAAGTGATCTCAGGAGTTACGTGACAATGTAATTGGCACAGCCTCCGACGGTATTCCTCCCAGCGTATTCCTCGAGTCCCGGCGGCAGCGACCCGCGACTAGCGTCGGTGCAACCACACTCTGCAATTGCCCTGAATTGCGACGCGTCTAGTTTTGTAATGATATTTGAACTGTGGTGCCACTATATATGCCTATGAATTAAATACCAAGGCCCTCATTGGAAACAAGTCCGCAAGGACTTTTATGAACGGACCTGTTAGACAAAGTATTTTAAATGTAACTGTGCTGTTTTACATTTTTTGCCTAATAAAATATTCAATCAATCAATCAAACTCCGGTGAGACTGTTTTGTTTCTTTTTATATCCAGCGAGGAGTATCATTTGTTTTTCTGTTGGAGAGACAGTGGACTTTTTGTTGGATTACTTTCTTTCTTTCTGGATTTGTGTTGGATTTAGTGTTGCTTTCGGTTTGTGAGCGTCAACGGAGCCAAGGACGGTACGGACTGTAATGCGCGTATGTGCGTGTGTGCGTGCGTGAGTCACAGACTTGGTGCGTCCGGTTTGGACATCACACAAACTGATTGTTAAAACCTTTCATGAACTGTGTGGATCTAACAACTGTCATTATTACATGTTGTTCAGTGAGATAAAATAACATCTGAGCTTTATTCTGTGGTTTTGTCTGTTGTTTATGGTGAAAGCCATTCATTACATGCTACTTTTAAGAAACATATTCTATTTTATCTTAAGGAAGATCATTAACGACCCGTGATTTTTAAGTAATTGTTGATAGCAATATCTGACCGTTACAGCGTGTTTGTGGTACTACTGTGCTATGAAAACGATATGTATGGGTCGTAATTAAGTGGTGTGAGGCCATTTGGACCGGAGCGGTGTGGTGCGGGGCAGGGCTGCTGTGTCGAAACCCGGCATATTTGATCGACTACTTCAAATGTGAGGTGGACTCGGGCAAATACTGTGGCATGGTCATGTTGTACCTCCAGAAGGCATTTGAAGGCATTAAATCACTCTATACTCTATACACTGGTTTTGATCAGTGAACTGGATGAAATCCTATCTGGAAGGGAGAGAACAGGTGGTGGAGGTGAACGGAACCCTGTCCTCCCTCCTGCCAGTGAGCTGTGGCGTTCCTCAAGGAAGCATACTAGGGACTTAACTGTTCCTAATTTACGTTAACAACATGACATCAGCACGTGACTGCAATTTGTTCTTGTTAGCAGTAAAATCCGTCAAACTATCATTACACCTGGGTAAAATGTGTCGGTCCAAAATTAACCTCAGTAAGGCCACAGACGTTACGATCAGAGTGGGTGACAATGTTATCACAACGAAAGAAGAGATTACCTATATGGGTTGTATTTTAGATTTTTAAAAATATTTCCGGTGATAATCCAGAAAGTCAACCAAAGAATAATAGTTTTGGGCAGGATCTTCTCGTTGGTCAGTAGGAACACACTGAGGACATTAGCTGGAGCACTAATACAATTTTGACTAAGCATGCACCTCATGGTAGTCTAGCATTGGCATTAAAAGAGTCCAGCAACTTGCAATGGACCTGGTCTACAATGTACTCAAGGGACCAGTGACCATGTATCTGTCAAACTACTTCACTAGAGCGAGAAACACCAGAGGGAGCTCCACTGATGACGTGTCCGTCTCCCCCGTCCTCCCCCCGGATTTGGCACAGACATGGGAGTGAATTAATTTTACGGTTATGCCACCAAAATGTGTGACGCCATGTCTGCAATTTTGAACAGGACCTAGACAACTAGACTTCTAGCTTGCCACCAGAAATTGACCCCGGTTCTTACTTTGACTCGGCTTGGCTGCAGCATTACAGGAGCGGACCACTTTCTGGATCTCCTCTTTGTTCAACACCAACACCACCGTCTAGTAGGACACACGCACAGGCACAAACACACACACACACACACAGCACAGTGTATCCATTAAACACAGACCACTGTCTACAACAAACACACATGACAGCATATATACATTAAACCACATTTTTACACAGCTTGGTTGAATGCTTGATTCTGATTGGTCTAATCAAAGAGAAGAGCAGGTGGTGAGGTGTGTGTGAGTGTGAGTGTGAGTGTGAGTGTGTGTGTGTGTGTGTGTGTGTACCTTGTTGTTGTAAGTGTAAGTGAGCTGCTTCAGGTACCAGTGTGCGTTGCCATCGAGGACCCCCTGCAGACACAGGGCATTTTGCTTGAGGCTGCCCAGCAGAGAGGCCTCGTCCTGGGCATCCACCGCATCCTTCACCTGCCTCACTACACACACACACACACACACACACACACACACACACACACAATTGTTATGTAAATATACTTTTACTGCTCCTAGTATTGATGATTTCTTGTATATTATTGTATGCCTTTATACGTCTTGAATGTCATAAATGTAATACACAGGACAAACAATGGAAACAAACTCCCAGGGCTTTTTGTGTTATTCTTTTAGCATGTCCCCCCCCCCCCCCGGATTTAGCACAACCCCATGGGAGTGAATTAATTTTACGGTTATACCACCAAAATGTGCAATGCCCTACCAACAGCCATCAAAAACTGTGACTCCCTACCCTCTTTCAAACGCCATAAAAGAACACCTGTCTGCAATTTTGAACAGGACCTAGACAACTAGACTTCTAGCTTGCCACCAGAAATTGACCCCGGTTCTTACTTTGACTCGTGACTGCAACATTACAGGAGTGGACCACTCTCTGGATCTCCTCTTTGTCCAACACCACCGTCTAGTAGGACACACACACACACACACACACACACACACACACACACACACACACACACACACACACACACACACACACACACACACACACACACACACACACACACACACACACACACACACACACACACACACACACACACACACACACACACACACACACACACACAGTATCACTGCCAGGCACTGTGTACCCAATTTCTATAGCTGCTGCCAGGTTTCTTTTTTTTTTTTTTAAGTAGTCACAGAATATTTATCTCCAGTCTAATCGATCCTGTGATGGATGCTAATCACGGAGGGTATCAATGTGCTTCCGTGAGAAAAAATTAATTCATCGCGACCTCCCGTTCGCTTGTTGAAAATTGAAAATAGCATCTTTTGCCAAAAATACATAGTAAAACACAGGAGCCGAGATACAGAATATTTCCCTAATAGAGAGAATGCACATGCGTCACTTTTCCACCCCGACACGCCCCCCTCATCTAGAGTGGCTAACATTGAGCAGCATGGAGCATTGGAGTTTGGAAGCACTCGTTGGAAATCACTCAACGGTGAAACAAATAATCACCTGCATGGAATCTATTGACAGAAAGTATCTCATAACTTTTTTTTTGGATTTTTATGAAACAAAAAATGTTCAGATAGAAAGAGGATAATTCAAGCTACTTCCGTACAGCTGCCATGTAGGCGAGTTTAACATTGTTTAATACAATCAGATAGGACTTTTCTGTTTGGATGTATGGGCTGTCAAGGCCAGAAAGTATTTTTTTGACACTCAGTAGGCGTTTCCCCATAACTTCCGGATACGATGATGTCTCGCGCATAGCCTCTATACTTTAATTAGGAAGTGGATAGGAGTCGAAATCTTCGAATCACATTATCTCCTGGTTCGAGAAAAAAAAAAGAATCAAGCCTTCAACCAAGCCGTGTAAAAATGTGGTTTAATGTATATATGCTGTGCTGTCATGTGTGTTTGTTGTAGACAGTGGTGTGTGTTTAACACATTGCCTCCGGTGGACGGTTTTATTTGCATTCACGAGAATTCTCGTTATTGGCAGGCAATGTGTTAAACACACCACTGTCTACAACAAACACACATGACAGCATACACATTAAACTACATTTTTACACGGCTTGGTTGAATGCTTGATTCTGATTGGACAATCAGTGAATTCATTGGTGTGTTATTTTTCAATAATGACCTCTGAACTCAATAACAGAGCGCAGTCTAATCAAAGACTCAACAGGTGGTGAGGTGTGTGCGTACCGTGTCAGTGAGCTGCTTCAGGTACCAGGGTGCGTTGTCATCGTGGACCCCCTGCAGACCCAGGACCTTTTGCCTGAGGCTGCCGAGCAGAGAGGCCTCGTCCTGGGCAGCCACCACTTCCTTCACCTGCATCACTATACACACACCCACCCACACACCCACACCCACACCCACACCCACACCCACACACACAATTGTTATGTGAATATACTTTTATTGCTCCTAGTATTGATGATTTCTTGCATATTATTGTATGTCTTTATATGTCTTGATGAATCTTTATATGTCTTGACAATATCATGATGGCAATATCGTTACATCCCCAATAAATTGATTGATTGATTGATTGATTGATTGATCTCCACCTACCTTTGAGAGGAATCAGTAGATCATTGAGACCAGTCAGTAGATCATTCCTTTGCATGTTCTCCAGAACATTAGCCACGACTTGAACCCAATCACTGGGATAGCTCTGCATGATCAGCTTTGTGGTTTTAATTCTGTCAGCGTTCTCTAGACTATAGAATGGGAGTGCCTTGAGACCTCCAAGGTTAGCAGGCTGCCGCAGTTTATCCTGGAAAGCTTGCAAACCTGTTTCTCCAAGCTCATCCAGAATTTCTCTAAGTGTCTCCTGGTCCTCCATGTTTGATTCCTGGTAGGCCTATTCCTGGTATCATTTGGGATGGCTTTAGTCACAAATCAGAGTTCAGGTGGTGTAGTTCTACAATTACTCCACTAGATGGTGCACATTAACCACATTCAGATAATAAGAAAGATAGAACAGGGGTTTGATCTAAATAGGTGTTTTGTTCACTTAACCCATTAAGACCTGAGGCTATTTCTACAAATGTCTTCTAAATCCTAACAGTATATGTTGCTATATCAGTGGTTCTCAAACTTTTTCATCTCATGACTCATCCAAGATGTCAGACATATGTGACACATCGAGCATGACTCACCAATGGAAGGTTTAGTAACAATCTGTTGTTTTCTTCTGTTTCTATCTGGACGTCACTGAAAAAAAGAAATATAAATGTTAGACATGACCTCACAATTAATTTAATGAACATATACATCTGCAAGTATGATCCTAAAACATCAAATCTAATGTGTGTATGTTACAGTACATGCGGAACATCAGTCAGATGCGAACCGACACTGTGATGCATTTGTACACTCTCAGAGTTATGGCGGTCCTTGAAATTATAAAATTAGAGAACCACTGATATTGTAATTGTATAGCAGACGTGAAGTCCATATACAAGCTCTGACAGTGTGATAAAAAAAGTTCCGGAAATGCTTCCAATATGTGATGGAACCGATTCTGGTTCCTCAATGTTTGATCGGGTTTCTCCGGTTCCAGATCCCACTGCTAGCAGCAGGTACGGTATATCCATGAGATTGGTGCAAAAACAAACAAAACAAAAAAGTAGGCAGAAACTTCACAGGTAAAAGTCCACATTGTCTACAAGTACAAGGAAGACTAGAAAAAGTGCTCCTCGGAGCACAGGTCTCCACCAGGTCAGGTACGTTATTGTGGCCTCCTGGTGGTGCTATAATAGGCTTATGTGAAAAGGGTGCCATTTATTCTTAGGCCTTTCACGGCAATCGGACACTGCATTCGTGTTTTGCTAAATTAGACCTGCTTGTGGCGCTATAACAGGCCAATGTGAAATGGTGGCATTTCTTCCTCGGCCTAGTGGGAATGTGCGTGTGAAATTTCACGGGAATCTAACAGTACTGTGTACCGATTTGCATGACGTTTGGATAAAATCTTTAGGAGTAATATCCAAAAATGGGTTTTGCACAAATCGGCCTCCTGGTGGCACTATAACAGGCCCATGTGAAAGTTTTGGGGCAGAGGTTCTGAATTGGCATCCAGGGAGTGGGTATGCACGGTTTCGCAGCGACCGGGCCAACAGTGCCGGAGATTAGCTGCTCACACACGGACGGACACACGGACGGACAGACAGGGTGCAAAACATACTCTCTCGCCATGCCTTTCGGCCTGGCGGAGACAATAAAATTCAAAGGAAAGCTCATGGGCCCCATGAGCTTTGGGCCCAGTGGGCCTGGGTCTGGGCCTGGGTCTAGACCTGGGTCTGGGCATTATCAACCGTCATAACCCACCTGCCGCCTACAGATCAGGCTAGACTCAGAGCCCGGACCACTGAATCTGCATGTATTTATTTTAGTGAGTTGCTCTGCAGTCGCCAGGAGGAGTTGATCAGTTTACAACAAAACACACGCTGCTGGCGCAGTAGATGTTAAGTGCAGGGTTGCAGGAGCCAGAAGTCGCCTGCATGATAAAGCCGTATAGGATAATGATAATAATAATATGGTTCAGTCAGGATAGACTGAACCATATTATTATTATTATATATATATATCATTATCCTAAACGGCTTCAGTGCCTCAAATGCCTCCCAGGCGATGGGGAGCAACGTCCTCCCAGACAATGGGAGCATTGGGAGGCAGATTTTCTAGAAAATAGCAGATCTACAGCTATTTTCAAATAATGTAATGTATATAAAGTTAAAAGTGGCTAAACTGATTTTGATTCTACTAGTACAGTATATTAACACATTTTACTGGGGACCCCCTGGAACCCCCTGGGGGTCCCCAGACCCCACTTTGAGAACCACAGCAGTACTCTTTTCAGTGGAAAAGTACTTTTTAAATAACTCTGAAATGTACTTTATCGTTCTGTTGTTGGTAAACGATGAAACATACTTTATCGTTCTGTTGTTGGTAAACAATAAAATGTACTTGAGGTACCGGAAGTGCCAGTTTGGTCATTCAAGCCGGAACGCTTTATATAGTGTGGCTTCATGGAGAGCCACAAGAGTGTTACACTATACACTTCCGCTGACTGACGGAGCGATTTGTTTGAGCTTATCGCGTAAGGTACTTTGTTTGCTATTCTAAATGTGAATATTTACATTTTTTTTACAGTTTTATGTTGCTGTTCGTCGGCCATGGATTCAATCTCATTCCCTTTGGTTTATGTGCAGCCATCAAGGTGTGTTTTTGTTTCTTTTATGCCTTCATAACCTTCATGTTGTAAAATGTTTATGCTTTATGTTCCATTATCTATGTGCGTGTATTTATGCTTTATGTATACCGATTTACATAATACAATTGTGCCAGTACGAATACTCAATACATCTACCAGTTACCAGAACGAGCATTTTTGGGACCAAAGGCAGTGATAGGCATACTGTTAGGCTCTTTTGTCTCTTTTTTTTTTACTGTAACGTTATTATTTGACGCCATTGTCTGGGTGTGTAGGCCAATGAGGAACAGAGGAAGGATTAATATGTCATAGTAATTTAGCTCCATTAAATTTTTTGACTTTTTCATTATCAGATATTCACAAGGGGGAACAAAAACTAAAGTCATCATAAACGTACAAAATGTTTACAGCCCCTCCCTTCCCTGTCCGTAGCTAAGTAGAATATGTACAATATGTAACCGTTTTTACGTTGTATCTACTTCATAAGGGGAAAAACACAACAACAACAAAGAAGAAAACGTAAATACAACTTTGTTGTTTCCGAGCCCCTCCCTGCCTGTGACTGTAAAGTTGTATTTGTCAGTTGTCTTATATCAATTAATGTCCAACTACTACATCATACAACAGTCACACAAAAATAGAAAAGATATTGTGACTAAATAATAGTCTAACTACATTGAACGCATTTTTCTCTATTTCTTTGTTCCCCTCTTTTTTCTATTTCCTGAAAAGTATTGGTACAAACACGGTTTCTGTCGGACAGAGAAGATTATGAAACGTTGACGTTACCTGTCGCCAGTGTTGCATTGGTGATTTTATCTTTGGTGGTATGCTATTTTAATGATGTTACGCGCACGTCGCTTCACACCTACATTACACCCATGTCAATTCATGCTGACACCCAGCAGTTGGCAGCTTTTGTAAACTTTGTTGAGGTGTGAACTTAAGAGTTGTTTTTAATCGGTGTGCTACTGAAAAATCTTTGGCTGGACGCCGTGCTACTGCGTGCAATGCAACACTGGCTGTCACAGATGTGTTGAAACAGCTGGTCCACATCAACATGTAGACATATATATGTTACAGGACGATTGAATAACCAGGACGATTGAAGAAGGAGCGCTTGTTTTCAGGCAATTCTGTAAAACCAACGCTAGAGGGCAATGCAAGCCAGACTAGAGGGAGGGTGTGTGTGTGTGTGTGTGTGTGTGTGTGTGTGTGTGTGTGTGTGTGTGTGTGTGTGTGTGTGTGTGTGTGTGTGTGTGTGTGTGTGTGTGTGTGTGTGTGCACACACATGCGCACGCATGCACACACATGCGCGCGCATGCACGCGCCCGCGCACACACGCATTGTTTTAGTTTCTCCCTGAGACACACACACACACACACACACACACACACACACACACAGTGATCCATGAAAAGAACTATTCTGTCCCTATCGGTTTACAACTCGGACGGCGCAGTGTCGACTATCAGAGCATCGGCCGGTCAGCGCGGGCACTCGCGCCTGGTGGCGCGAGGGCGCGCCTCCTCGGCCTCAAGCTCTGCTGAGTCGGCGCGCCTCCGTCATGGACAATAACTATTATCACGTGCGTGTGAACGCGTGTTCAGCGTTCCCCTAGCGTAGCTTCCTGGTTGCTAAGTGGGGGGGAACAACAACAGACAGGTCCGCGTCGCAGCAAAGCCCCGCCTAGCCCCGAAGCCCCGTGCCTAAAAACGAGCGCTCTGTCTTCAATCGTCCTGGTTATTCAATCGTCCTGTGACATATACACATCCATGATTTAACAAACAGTGACAATGAGACCGAATGAACCGCCATCTTATCTTGTCCTGCTCCTCCGTGCAGAGTTTACTTTAAACATTATTGTTTTGCTGAAAACTGAACATGCATTTAATGTTTACTAAAGAGCTGAGAGAGAGACAGGGAGACTCCTGTTACTGAACAATTAAAACACTATAACCAGTGGTGTAACAGTGATTTTTCTTTCCAGGGGAACGGAATTTTAATGACGTCACATGCACACACGCGCACGCTCACCGCCACCGGTAAACCTGTTATGCAAAGTAGCCATTTGGGTATTTGGCTCGTGACCCTAGGGGGGTGAAAAGTTACCAGTGGAACGCTGTGGTGTCCTGTGTAGTGACCAAAACACCACTGTATATACTGTAACAATGACACTTATTTAACAACAAATATCACTTGCCCTACCTGTAAATGATCACAGTAATGGAATGTTTAAGAGTTTTATATTCTTACTTAGTGGAAAATGCATGGCCCTCTGAATCTCCTCCATAGCAACATCCTGAGAGAGAGAGAGAGAGAGAGAGAGAGAGAGAGAGAGAGAGAGAGAGGCGTTATTGTTGAGTTATGCTCTCATATTGTATTTGTTTTATTAAGAGGCAAACTTAATGTTGACTGATTTTCTTTATGATGTCTGATTTGATTATTGACACTGATTGATTGAGCGATGCCACCTGTGATGGGCGTTTATAATGATTTGGGTGTGGTGTGTGTTCAATAAAAAGCCTCACTGCTAGGTGAGGGCAGCACCTTGAAGCTGTGTATGAAGATAGCTCCGTGTTGTGTCTACATATTTCTTTATTTTTTCCCCAGAGAGTTTGGTGTTATTATGTGTTGTATCTGAGTTCTCCTGCAGAGCCGTTGCAGTTTGACCTCTGCTAACAGTTAAAAAAGACCACAATGCGGCATGGATGCGACGCGTTGTGAGCTTGTAGATCGGCTGTTAGCTGCACTACACCGTGGTAGGACGAAGCATTATCACGCAACAGTTGATGCAAGGTGTTAGCTTAGCTTCTTTTAGCGAGGAAGAACAATTAGAGCCCCGTCATGCACAGAGTCTAAACCAGGCTGTGTTCTGGATCAGGATGCCACGCACAATAACATGAAACCATGTCTTGAAATAGACATGTACACTTGTAGAGTTGCAGATCAATCATCATGGATAATCCCCCCACTGCAGCTCTACCAGTTCCAAACAGCAGACAGACAGACTGGCAGTATCACATTCACTCATGCAAACAGTGATGTGACTTGCAAACGACAAAGAAGTGATAGAATACCGATCGCGCAAGTGTCATCATTCATTTCGGAATACAACACGGCACACCCAGCCCTCTCAGGCGGCACAGTAAAGGTCCGCGGCACGGTGGTTGGGAAACACTGCATAGTGTTTGTTCAGTAACAGTGTTAAATAGCTCTATATTGTGATAGTAATCATTGCTATAGTGTGTTTGTTCTGTAACAGGGGTCTCCCTGTCTCTCCATCTCTTTAATAAAGAGAGAGTACATTTTCAAGTGGGTTGCCAATTTCAGCCAATCAGGAGAGAGTACCTATTTCAGCTTCTATTTTATAGTGTTCCCGTTTTAATTTTGTCTACTAATTTATTTGTGTCATCACTTGTTGATCCTGATTCCTGATTGGATAAAATCTGTATCCCAACCAGAACATTTATTTTGTGTTTAGTGAAGAGCTGGAGAGACAGGGAGATTCCTGTTACTGATCAATTAAACATTATATAACAATGATTAATGACAGAACTACATAGAACAATGTAGAAGATAGTTTTATATTCTTACTTAGTGGAAAATACTGCATGGCTCTGAAACTCCTCAATAGCAACATCCTGAGAGAGAGAAACAGAGAGACAGAGAGACAGAGAGACAGACAGACAGAGAGAGAGTTGAAAACATTAGCGCACCTTGACAAACAGGAAAACATCATTACATCATTATGAATAGCATTAACCACATGAACTCCAGCATGCCTATTCTGGGGGGAATATTCCCCAAAAATAGCCGATCTACAAGCTCACAATGCATCATTGCTTTTTGGCAAAGAGATTTGGGTTTTAGAAAAAAGAGAAACTTAGGTCCGTTTTTAAATCAGAATAGAGAGTTTAAAGGGATATTTCACTTTCAAACATGTTTGGGGTAATTCTCACGTCTACTCTGGCTTTTGTAAGCACTTCTCACGTCTACTCTGGCTTTTGTAAGCACACCAGACAGCTTGATTAAGTATTTAGATATTTGATATTCATTAGGGATGCACCGAATGGAAAATTCTTAGCCGAAAACTGAATTATATTTTGTACCATTGCTGTCATGGCTGTGCCTCTGTTGTAGAGCTATAATAATAATAATAATAATAATCATAATAATAATACATACGATTTTTATAGCGTTTTTCCAGAAACTCAAAGTCGCTTTACACAGCAAATATAAAAACAACTTTATTAGAAAGAACTCATTTTAAATGTTATAACTATAAAAGAAAGGTAAACAAAACAAAAGGGAGGGGTGGGGGTTGAGCTACATGATTATGGCAAAACTTATAATCACTATGGGTCTATATTGAGATCAGTTATTTAAAACCTATATTTATTTATTGTGTAGAATTATGTATTAACTATTGTGTAGTAATAAAAGACAATATGTCTCAAAACATTAGCATGCCATACAGTTGAATTATTGCAAATTAAAGAAAAATATTGAATAGCCTAACAAAAGGCAATATAATGTCTGCAGTTGCATTATTAGCCAAAATGCATTAAAGGGATAGTTCACCCCCACAATTACTTATTTTAGTCACCCCATGGAGATATTTTTTAGTTTTTGTCGCATTCCTGAGCCAATAGTTTGATGACCGGCAGCGGTTCCAGTAGGAGACACAAAGAGTCTCCTTTGTGTCTCCTATCGGAACCGCTGCCTACCGGTCCGCTGGTCATCAAATTATTGGCTTAGGAATGCGACAAAAACAAAAAAATCTCCATGAATCTCCATGGGGTAACTAATAGATAGAAAAAAAAATTTGGTGTGGTGTACTATCCCTTTAATAATATTAGGCCTGCCGCCTGCCATTCGTGCAATCCCTTTTAGAGAAGTCACTTTCAGTTTTAAAATAATTTCGGCTGAAAACCAAATATGCATTTTTTTTTTTGCCTTATTCCGCCGGATATATTCGGTGGCCGAATATTCGGTGCATCCCTAATATTCATTTTATCAGTCACGCCCCCTTTCTATACAGACCCATTGTAACTTCAAACTAACAAAATCTTAACACATTGATTGCCAGAATGTATTCATAATGTACTCACCCACTGCCAGCGTTTTTAATGATTTTTTATAGAAAAATTGTGAATTATTTGTCCGTTTATTTTTTAACATTGAAGTCAATGGATTTTTTAAATATATATAGGCTATCTCCTAATTCGTTGTGAATAACGAAAACAATTTAATACTCAAAAATTAGAAAAACATTTTAGAAATTCAAAAACAAAATAAAAAAATAATAATAAAAAAGGGAGAATTCTCCCTGTTGGCGGTGAAACGGTGGATTTGCAATAGGGAGAATTCTCCCTATAGAGCGTGCCAAAAATCCTGAAGGGGGCGTCAACAAGTGTCTTTTGGTAGCAGCGGACATCTTTGAGGGGTATAAACCAGGTTGACTTAACATTGCCCAAAACAAACATGTCTGCGCTACTATGCCACGCCCTCCCGTGGTGACGACGCGTTGGCACGCTCTATTGGCGGTGAATGTGTTAAGAGCATGTGAATTACTAATATAATTATTTTATTAAAACCTTTATTCCTATCGGTAAACTGTGTTAAGTATTCAGGCCATTCATCAAAAATAGTGTTTGTTCAGTAACAGTGTTAAATACAGTAGCTCTATATTGTGATAGTAATCATTACTATGGAGTGTTTGTTCAGTAAAAGGAGTCTCCATGTCTATCCAGCTCTTTAATAAAGAGTGGATTGCTAATTTCAGCCAATCAGGAGAGAGTACCTATATATGAGTACCTACAGTATATATTCTAGCTTCTATTTTATATTAAACTGTGTTCCAGTTTCAATTGTGTGTCTGCTCATGTCTTTGTGTCATCACTTCCAATTTCACTTGTTTTCATCCTGTATGAGTTCTCTCTCCTGATTGGATCAAATCTGTATCCCAACCAGAAAATGTATGTTATGTTTAGTAAAGAGCTAGAGAGACATGGACACTCCTGTTACTGATGAATTAAACACTATATAACAATGATTAATGACAGAATGTAGAGCTATTTACCTATTATTTAACAAAACAATATCACTTACCCTACCTGTAAATGATCGCAGTAATGGAATGTTTAATGTAGAACAATGTAGAAGATAGTTTTATATTCTTACTTAGTGGAGAATACTGCATGGCTCTGAAACCCCTCAATAGCAACATCCTGAGAGAGAGAGAAAGAGGGAAAGAGAGAAAGAAAGAAAGAGAAAGAGAGAGAGAGAGAGAAAACATTAGCACACCTTGACAAACATTAAAACATCATTACATCATTATGAATAGCATGAACCACATGAACCCCAGCATGCCTATTCTGAGGGGAACATTCACCAAAAATAGCCGATCTACAAGCTCACATCGCATCATTGTGCGTTTTGAATACAGAATGGCCCGAAAATGATTATTATTCTTAAAACAATATTTTGTACCATTTCTGTCATGGCTGTGCCTCTATTGTAGAGCTACATTATTATGGCAAAACTTATAATCACTATGCAAGGGATAATAGACCCCTTATCAGACAATGTCACACTGATAAGAACCAGTATGCGCGCGCAGGCCGGCACCAAGTGAACCCCACCGCTCATAGGATGCAATGTTAAATTGGTCACTGCATCACGTGTAAACATGAATCCCATCAAACTTTCAGATGCTGTTTTTCTCCCCGTATGGAGGAAGAATACTAAGGATTTTTACTGTGAGTTCTCGCTCTTGAAATATATAATCCTTGGTTTCTGTTGTGTGTAAACAAAAATAGAAATTCAAAGCAGTTGTCCCCCAAACCCCTCCTAAAGTGGCTGTCATGAGAACAGGGGTCGTGCTCTATGATCACGATACCAGAGCCTGCTTGGCTCGCGCAGCTGCCCAATCAAGCCCCATCAAGCCTAATTTATGCTCCGTCCCGCGAAGGTGTCGCGCGCAGAGAACGGCCGAGAATAGCAGACCTCCAAGCTCACAACGGTTGCATCCGCGAAGCGGTTGTGAGCTTGTATGTCCGCTATTCTCGGCACGCAATACCGTTGCGCGATGAAGTATAAATGTCACGCTGGGGCGCACACCACTAGCCAACACACAAGAGGAGGTTGAATGAACTGAAACCAGCGATCCACAAAACAACAGGTTTGGGGATCTGTTGGGAATTGATTACATGAAACAGTCACTTGTTGTTAAACAAATTATTGGTCTATAGACGGGCAGCTGGTCATTATTGAAAAATAAATCCTGACAGGGTGATTATGCAATATATAGGGATTTATTTTTCAATAATGACCGGATACCCGTCAATTATCCCGCGTATTACATGGCTACTTAATAAATAAATTAATAAATTGACCCAAAAGACAAGTATTTCCTTGCTTACGTCAATGAAAGTATTCCTTAAGTGTTGCATTGGGCGGACACGGCCGCCTCGGAAAACAGGGAAGTGTAGTTGATCAAATAGAACAAATTTTTGGTTACTGCATTGTCTATTTCTCGCTTCAAATGTTTTCAAAAACATTCTTGAGAGTAACGTTTAGTTGTAAATGACATTGTGTGTTTGTTTACATGGCTGTCATGTTGTATACAGCATAAAATCAAGCAGTGCAGGTTGATATGCGCAGGTGCTCTGAGTCTTTGATTAGACAGAGGTCTGTTATTGAGTTCATCGGAATCATTATTCAGAAATAACAATAACAATAAAAAAAACAATAACAGAATCAAGCATTCAACCAAGCCGTGTAATAAGGGTCTATACTGAGATCAGTTATTAAAAACATATGTATATGTATTTATTGTGTAGAATTATTTATTTACTATGTGTAGGGTGACCAGATGTCCCCCTTTACGTGGGACATTCCCACATTTCCATGACTTTTCAGGCGTCCCACAAATTGAGACGCTGTCCCACATTGTGACTGGCAGGCTCCAGTGTACATACAGTAGCCTAATACATCAATGTACAGGTGTTGAGAGGTGCGCTGATTGTTGCTGAAGCTCTTAACATGAGCACACAGCAAACTAGACTGGACCACACTGGACACAGCACTGCTCAAGCAGCACTAGCCATGGTTCACATGACGCTCGGTATGACAGTCATGTTTCAGGGCTAAAGCAGCACGTGAATAAATGATAGGGACACATTTATTTTGTTGAGAGACAATGTTCAAAGGAACCGCTGCAGCATCGTTGATCTAATCGAAAGCAAAATAGGAGTAGTCTACTACAGAATCAAGTTAGAACACAGTTATTTGCAAGCTTGTTTTAAAAGTAACGGTTCAAAATGAAACGAATAGTTGGCTTTCCACTTGTAAATCTCTCTCATTGTCTCTTTTACAGCAAGAATTTTTTTTAAGCATGTTAAAATAACATGAGAAATATCCCTAGCTACAGCAGGTTCTTAACAAAATGATAGGCAGTATTAGGCCTATGGACGAATATGACATCAAGGCATTTAATAGCTACTTAACCCTCTTAGGGTCTTCGTGTTTTAGTCACACCCAGGGCCTTCGGGTCACTTTGACCCGAAGGCCCTGGGTGAAATTTTTCATTTTCATGAAAATGAAAATTTTCATTTTCATATCACATGTTTAGTACAGTAAATAAGGCAAATAGAAGAAGTTTCATAGAGAACAAAAAATGTTTACATACTTTTAATTCATGTTGAAAATGTTAAACCGGGTCAAAAGGACCCGAGGACCCTACGAGGGTTAAGTAATAAGTTGCTATAAATTCCCGCCCGTCCCACATTGTCCCACACAAGCGGTACTTCTGTCCCTCAAATGAACAGTTTGGATCTGGTCACCCTAACTATGTGTAGTAATAAAAGTATTATGTCTAAAACAAATATTGACTCTTAACTAGCGCTGGTTAACCTACTAATGTTACACCCTCTGACATGTGGATTTTAGTTTGGTTAATTCAAGATGACAACAGCAATGCTTAAGTTAGTATTCCTTCCTTCCTACTTGTCTTGAGTTGAGACGGTGCCGTAGTGTGTGAGGGGGGCCGTAGTCAACTGAGAGAGAAGCAGCTGATGTGTACTTCTCCATCCAACGGTGTTTTACCGATCGGATTGTGCTGTTTGTGTTTGTCTTCTAAACATTCGGTAATATTTATTCAGCGTTAAAATCTTTTCGTCCGAAAACCGAATATGCATTTTTTTTTTGCCATATTTGGCCGAATATATGCGGTGCATATTCATTTTATCAACCACGCCCCCTTTCTATACAAACCCATTGTAACTTCAAACTCCATTTTAACCATGTTAGATTCATTGAAAACACCCGTCCTTAGTTCTGGTGACTGATATTGTTCTTATAATGCGTGAGGGGGCCGTGTTTTTTCAATTACTTTTTTCATTGAAAAACCACGGTCTCCTCACGTATTAGAAGGACAATATCAGTCACCAGAACCAAGGACAGTGTTTTCAATTAATGTAACATGGTTAAAATGGAGTTTGAAGTTACAATAGGAAGGGGCGTGTCTGATAAGATGAATATCAAATATCTAAAAACTGAATCAAGCAACTTAAAAACTGTCTGAGGTGAAACAAAAGCCTGAGTAGACGTTAAAATTTCCCCAAACATATTTGAAAGTGAAATATCCTTTTAAGAGCATGTGAATTACATCAATAATTATGAATGACAGATTCATATAGAAGGTCGGTTTTAGGTTTTAGTAGCCCACGTTTGTTTGTGAAACAGTAGAATTATTTAAAAAAAAGTTTATTAAAACCTTTATTCCTATCGGTACACTGTGTTAAGTATTCAGGCCATTCATCAAAAATAAAGATGAAAATATGAGCTTGTGGGTCAACGTGGGTCAACGCAGGACGCATCCGTCCTATTGGTTGGTGCCGGTCACTGCCGGGTCACATGGTTCACCATGTTGAACCCGATGTGACCCAGCAGTGACCAGCACCAACCAATGGGACGGATGCGTTGTGTATTGAGTCTAGTTTTCTATCAGTGATCCAGAACTCCAAATGCAGGGAACGCAACGCAGACCATTCAGAACGGGCAGACACACGTCAGTATAAGTAGGGATATTAATCTGGCCATGCCAGGCTAAGACTAAAGATGCACACACTCCTATTTCATTTTCAATGTTCAATTTTAAAAGTTGATTGATGAATGGCGTGAATGCTTTACACATTTTATCCTTATGAGGAGCTTGAGCGTCTAATAAAGAAAAGCAGCAATAAATAAAGTATCCCAAATAAATGAGAAGCAGTTTTTATCAGTCCTAGTTTCACATCCTATACACACACCTTCTACCATATGAATGTCATTCTATGTATTGATGTAATTCACATTTTAACCATGCACTTAAACCCTCTATTTAGACAAAAAAGACCTGAGTTACAACTGTAGTTGGACCACTTTTTCCATCAATACAAAATCTCTTTCTCAAAAATAGCCGATCTACAAGCTCACAACACGTCACGACGCTTGTAGATCAGCTATTTTTGGTTGATGAAGAGTCCAGAGAACTGTCTGTATTCTGTTCCCTATTCTTGATGAAGCTTTTATGACCAAGGTCATTAAATACCAACCACTCCTACATACCATCTCAGAGCTGAACTATAGGTGAAGACTATTTGTTTTTATATTCGATAGCCTGGGACATTATACCCACAGACTGGTTGTTAGAGGGTTTCAACAACTTAGGATGCCCAGAAAGGAGTCAAAAAGTATTGTGCTGTCTCTGCTATAATTGGCAGCCGCCACATATGGCGGAGATGCTGTTACTTAGAGTACTGAGTGGCATGCTAATTAACCTTATCTGTAGCTGTAATATTTGTGTCATTGTATGCTCTCTATGTGGACATGAATACATTGTTCAAACATGTTGAAATTGCCTCTCCTCTGTTCCTCCTACCCCCTCCCCTCTCTTCTGTTCCCCTTTCTTCTCCACCCCTCCCCCAGTATGTGTGTGTGTGTGTGTGTGTGTGTGTGTGTGTGTGTGTGTGTGTGTGTGTGTGTGTGTGTGTGTGTGTGTGTGTGTGTGTGTGTGTGTGTGTGTGTGTGTGTGTGTGTGTGTGTGTGTGTGTGTGTGTGTGTGTGTGTGTGTGTGTGTGTCTCAGTCACAGTAAATCCACTAATGTGTTCTTTCTCCATGTAAAGTAGTAAGACTTTTTGAGTGTCTTCCAACAACAAAAGATCATTATCAATAGCATCATTAGCATAATTAGAAGCCCTAAACCACAGTCAGCTAACATTCAACAAAAAGCAATGTGACACATTCACTCACTCATTAACATACATGAATAATCACAATAGGCATGTATCACACATACACATACTTGGATGGATATGCTGTGGAAATTATTTTAAATTTTCAACGTCTGCAGTGTCTCAGTGCAGGTATGAATGTATTGAAGTCTTACCTGTGTTGTGATGCAGTCTAAGTAGTGAGTCAGGAATTCAACTAAACAGTCAACTTGTCTTCAGCTCTGACAGGACGTGTCACATCTTGCATGTCCATATAAGGAAACATTCATTTTTTACCACAATGTTAAACATGTAATGTAGATATCATGTTATTTAAACAGATGCTAGGTTCATTGTTTACCTGCTATCCTATGGTTTCTTTACCTGTTTTGGGACCTTTGTAATTGATAGAGTCATTTCATTTGATCTCTTATCTTAATTATCATAATGTGTCTAGGGTCCTTAACCTGGTTTAAATGTCCTATTAATAATGGTTTCATACTGTACTTT
The DNA here is from genome assembly GCF_963280865.1 of Gymnoscopelus braueri. NCBI lineage: Eukaryota > Metazoa > Chordata > Actinopteri > Myctophiformes > Myctophidae > Gymnoscopelus > Gymnoscopelus braueri. The sequence continues at coordinate 36,662,389 of NC_137618.1, forward strand.
GTCATGGTAAAAGTACTCTGTACTCTCAGTTTCTGCCAGCCAAGGTCAAAGTCATGCAGGCCCTTTCTGTGACAATCTATGTTGTGAGAACACCATATCTGTGTTCTTTTCCACACTAATCCTTTCTTACAGCTGTCTTGCACCCATGTCACCAAGCCTCCACTGACCAGTGGGTCAGAGCAAGATGTCAAACCTGTTGACCCAGACATGGGGACGCTGTTGTCCAGAGATAAACTGTCACACAATCATCATCTACCATCATCAGACGACGACGTAACCATCGCTCTCATCCAATCCGAGAAGTCCACCTTCACCCGGAACCTCAACGATGTCACATCCTATGATGTCATATGTTTATGTTACTGGACTCTGTTAAAAGCTCGTGCTTGCTCTGTTACACTGCGGAGAGACGGACGGCCGATGTTGCGGACCTGTGATATACTGTAAACCTTCTATTGTCTCTCTGATCTGAATACAAACATGTTTCCTTACACCCTTCGCTGCCTGTCTGAGTTTGGTTTTTCCTTATTGTCTCCGTGCTACAAGTATCTGTACTTTGTGTGGGTCATAAGGTGAAATTCAGCTCCAACAATTGGTCTTTATCGAGCCAGGATATGTTTGAAATATGGTGTACGGGGGGGGGGAACTGAGCTATTATCAGACTCTCTTTCCCCGGCAGACCATGTTTTAATACGTATCAAACGAACCAGCCTTGGGTGTAACGACTTATCACTTCTATTCAGATGAAGGTTAACTTTGAACAGTATCACAATTTATTTTGTTTGGGACCTGGACGCGATCGCTGGACCTTTGGACTGGACCCTCGACATGTCTCAAATTCCACATGGTCCAGCCATCGGGGTCGGGATCCCTGAACCAACATCAGATTTGATGAGTATATATATTTTTATTTTTATTGTACCATGGTCCAGTGATTGGGAACTCCATGTAACTTATCCCTGCCTTGATCTGATGAGTATACCTTTTTCTTTATTGTCTTTACCGAACCATTTGTCTCATAATTATCAGCCTGTTTGTAAATTACTGTTTAACACAACTCCGCTAGGGAGTGAGTGAAGTAAAAATGTTTTATCACCTTTTATCCCTGGGAGAACATTCCTGAATGTCTCATAAATTCTCTTATCTACCTGGGTCATTATATAGTTTGTCTTTGTCTCTGTATATGTTTATGAGACCACCGGAGACACCCCGTACACTGATGTTTGACTATCAGATGTAGGGGGTTTTGTCTGTGTGCCTGCATGAATATATATTATTTCTCCGTCAAAGTAATGTACTAATTTTCTGTCTTGAACTCCCTGGCTACAGTTACTAGCTATCAGTAGCTACAGTACAGGTAACACAGGCCGGTCCAGGGCAACGCCAGGTTGTAGTTCTCAGTACATTTATTTGTTTGTGAAGTTTGATGAATATCTATATCTTTATTTTATCTGCCTCGCTTTCTCTCATCACCTCCGATCAGGGTGGTGCGGGGGGTGAGCATATATAATATCTATATCTTTATTTTATCTGCCTCTCTTTCTCTCACCACCTCCGGCCGGGGTGGTGCGGGGGGGTGAGCATATATATTTTGTTTTACCTTTGACCGGTTTTATTTTGACCATTGTAGATTAAATCATCCATCCATTTAATATATTGAGCTTTAACAATAACTTTTAAATCCCTGATCCAATACAGCCTCTAAATTCTCCTGTTTCTTATCTGTTTACATTCTCTTGCTCAGAGCCGCTCTAATAACAAAGTAGGCTATGCCCACAGAAGAATACAGTCACACTATAATGTTATACTATGAAGGCTTGTTTTAAAAGTTTAAAAATATAGATATATATTGTTATCATTTTAACACTGTTCTAAATTCATTGAACCATCAGTACAATATATTCTTGCCTTAAAAAATAAATACATTTTAATTTATTTAAAATATTTTGAATATAATTAAAATAATAAGTAAACCAATCAGGTTAAAATCTTTTTGAATTCCAAAATTAGTTTGTTGCTGGAAGATATCTATGTTCGGTATGTTTGTATGTCTGTGTATGTATTCATGAACGATTTCTCTCTATCTCTCTCTCTCTCTCTCTCTCTCTATGGGTCCGCCAGCTGTCGTCTACGGTGTGTGAGTGTCCGAGCGAGCGAGAGAGCTAAGGAGTGAAAGTCTATCTGTTTATCTTTGTCCCTTCTACTATCTATGTATGAACGATTTCAGCTATGCGTGAATGTTTGAATGTGTGTCTGTCTCGCTTGTTCTATAACAATTTTAGTCCAAATTTAATTAATTCCCCTGTCAGTTAGAACAAAGTAAAACTTCCAAGGATCTGTCAGTGACAAATCATTAATTTAACGTCATCAGCTCATCCAAAATGGTCGCTCTGATCTCATAAAACTCAATTTCCCATAATTCCTTCTGGTCTGAGACTCCATTTCCCATAATTCCTTCAGCAGGAAGTGTTAGTGGTATGTTAGACACGTTTCTATGGCAACGTAATCCTGTAGCTGAGTCACTATTGAATTCCATTTAAAACATAGATCCGTTAAATTAACCCACAATAAGATTCAATTTGTTCTATATCAATATTGGGAAACATTAACTATAATATTAAGTTTATTATAAAGTCATTTTTGATTTATTTTAAAAAGTTTTGAAAATATTTTATCATTTTAACTTAAGATTTTTTTTGTAAGCTTGCAGATTTGCTATTTTTCTGTACTTATCTCATTTCAATATACTCTTCAGAACAAAGATGTTTATTCCTTATTTTTCATTGTTATATTTTAATTTTAAAAGTTTTAATTATAACTTTTTAATTTTAATTTTTTCATAATTTTTTTCTCATCCCCTTTCTCATCAACAAATCATCTGACACACACTATATTATAGATATATGGGTGTCAAATAGAGGGGAGTTTGATGAATATATGATTTAAATATTTGATTTAAATGTTTAATTGCTGTGTTTTGTGTTTCTTTTTCATTTTGTGTTTCATTTTAGAACGAGAATATAAACCACCCCATAAATCCAATTCCTGGACAACTATAAGGTCACATTACCTGCTAATTGTACATACAATTGTACATACAGGGCTAAACTTTAAATTTATATCTGGTTCTAAACCTGTTTTAAACTGTGTTTCATACTACAGTCAACTGTAGGCTACTGTCATGCCCAACAGTAAATTTGATTTCCATTCTGTCTTACAGATTTCAACTTATGTCTTGGATAGACAGATGTTTGATGCCACATGCCTACATGCAATCAGGAAGTATTTCTTGAGTTTTAAGATGATATCACGTAAGTTTTTTCCCAAAATAAAGTGTAAAGTGATGTACAAATTTACATAGTACAGAAGTGTCCCGTTCCATTTTAAATACTTGTATTTTGATAAAGCACAAGGACTGCAGCTCCACAAGGAGGAAGGTAACTTTTCTATTTCTGAACGTGTACAGAAACAATCAATGACCCGAGACGTAGGTCTCTTGTCAGATTTCAATATGAAAACTTACAGACTGGTGAGTTGTCCCTCCCTACAATCTCTCTGCTGCCATGGTCATTAAACTGTGCTAAAATTGTCTGTCTTAGTTAAACCAAACATGTTGAAAAGATTTGCTTGGGACGGTGACATTAGCTGAGATTTTTTTTGAATTATAATAAAGTTATTTGCAAAATTGCAAAGGGAAAACTTGGACACGTGTGGAGTGTCTTGGAAATTCATGAACTAACCCTGTTTTGCTTCCTATTTGAATAAATAAATTATACAGTCCTTTTGAAGAAGTATAAATGTGTATGTTATCTAACCATAACCATTTATTTTTGGCCTTAAGTCATTTAAATCTTTGCCTGTCTGATTTGATTTTGAATAATGTCACAAGGTACAATCAGCTTGACCTTTGACCCTATCCAAATCATGATAAGATGTAGGCTTGATAGAGTCATTTCATTTGATCTCTTATCTTAATTATCATAATGTGTCTAGGGTCCTTAACCTGGTTTAAATGTCCTATTAATAATGGTTTCATACTGTACTTTGTCATGGTAAAAGTACTCTGTACTCTCAGTTTCTCTGTCTGCCAGCCAAGGTCAAAGTCATGCAGGCCCTTTCTGTGACAATCTATGTTGTGAGAACACCATATCTGTGTTCTTTTCCACACTAATCCTTTCTTACAGCTGTCTTGCACCCATGTCACCAAGCCTCCACTGACCAGTGGGTCAGAGCAAGATGTCAAACCTGTTGACCCAGACATGGGGACGCTGTTGTCCAGAGATAAACTGTCACACAATCATCATCTACCATCATCAGACGACGACGTAACCATCGCTCTCATCCAATCCGAGAAGTCCACCTTCACCCGGAACCTCAACGATGTCACATCCTATGATGTCATATGTTTATGTTACTGGACTCTGTTAAAAGCTCGTGCTTGCTCTGTTACACTGCGGAGAGACGGACGGCCGATGTTGCGGACCTGTGATATACTGTAAACCTTCTATTGTCTCTCTGATCTGAATACAAACATGTTTCCTTACACCCTTCGCTGCCTGTCTGAGTCTGGTTTTTTCCTTATTGTCTCCGTGCTACAAGTATCTGTACTTTGTGTGGGTCATAAGGTGAAATTCAGCTCCAACAGTAATGATTTTACATTTAAAAATTAAAATAAATAACTGTATCAAGGAGTTCAAAAGTTACCTTTGAGTGCCTGCCTGTATACAGTGTGTGTGTGTGTATGTATGTATGCATGTATGCATGTATGCATGTACACACACACACACACACACACACACACACACACAACGAGAGAGAGAGGCAACAGGCTGAAGACCACACTAAAGTGTGTGCATATAATCCTTTATATGTGGTATCATGCATATAATTACGATTATTTATGATTATGATTATGTGTATGTATGTTCAGAATCAGTATACTGTATGATAAGGTTTTGGCATGTACATTTTTGCCTCGGCACAATTTGTCATCAGATCATCTTATTCTGGGCAGAACATAATCAATGTCTAATTTAAGAGCTGGTGGCTTTACCACTGCGCCACCCGAGCGCGGAGCGCCTCACAGAAACACAAACTTTTCAAAGTTATTTTTTTTTAGAAACTACTTACGATTTAGCAGCTGATGGAACCCCCGCCTGGTGCAGTCAGAGAGCCGGGTGCTGAGTCGCTCCTCTCGGGGTTGTTGTCACGGCTTGTTTGTAGGAAAACAAACAAATGAAGGGAAGTGTGAGCAGTCAGTCATTACAGCCCTCTTTACGCGTACGGCTATCACCGATTGGGTCGGTTTACGCGTCCGTGCCCGTGGCGGAGTCCTGTCTGTGGATCTGGATCTGGGTTCAGTGACACTAGACAGGGCGGGCTGGGTCTGCTAGGGGTTCCCTCAACCAGTCATCTGAACGCTGTACCGCGCATCGCTGATTGGGTCTTTAACTGGGTCTTTAACGCTTCTATGGAGGAGTTTCGCTGGAGAGCCGGAGGTGGTGAGACCAGCGGAGCGCATCCGTACTGTCAGAGGCGAGCGGAGCGCACCATATTAAGGGTGTTACACGGCGGGGCGTCTACTACACACCTATAGGTGGGATTCTGCCGGGTAGAAGAATACGAGTACCGGGTGTGAAGAAGCCAAGGAGTAAACTCCCTTTTCATCCCGGGGATAATCGCGTTGTTGCGCCGTGGATCCGTCAGGTGACACGGCGGAGCAAGCGTTCCACAAACTAAGAAAACGTTTAGAAACGCCTCAGCCTCAGGGACACACTGGTGGAGGTATGTAGGACGGAAGTCCTGCCCAGATAGACACTCTCTGCTTTAGTGACCTGATGACCAGGCTTCTGGCTTTTCTAGACTGGAAACCAGGCTACTGGTGTCTCATGTCAGGGGGATCTTGGGGTACCGGCTGTTGCCTTGACTAAGTTCATGCAACCTCACGTTTCAAGCACAATTCCCATAAATCCCCGCTCCAAGCCCGGTCCAAACAGTGAAAATATATATATAATATAAGTAGGGGTGTAACAATACATTTTAACAGCTATACTAGCTGTAGAATACAACTCTCGTAGACGTATTTATGATTCTGACGTTTTGAAAAGAAACGTCAGAATCATAAATACGTCTACGAGAGTTGTATTCTACAGCTACAGCTATACTATACGCACGATTCAATGATTCAAGGTCATTATGATTATGCATGCACTTCATGGTATGATCACAACACCTCCAAGGCCTTAAAAACAAGGCTCCAAACATCCCAAAACAAACTTGTAAGGCTACTTCTTGGCCTCAATCACAAAACCCATCTAACCCCTGCTCATTTTGCTAGGATTGGATGGCTTAGGGTTGAGGCAACACACAACTTGCTATGGGCCTGGTCTTCAAGATACACCACAACATTGGGATCCCCCTGTATTTGTCAAAATACTTCCAAAATGTTAACGAAGTCCATGATCAACCCAGATTTGGCTCAACAAAGGGAATGAACTCGTTCTCATGCTATTCATCAAAAATGTGGAATGCCCTACCAAAAGGAGTAAAGGAGTGTAAACCCCTACACACTTTCAAAACTGCCCTAAAGATACACCTTCAGGAGGCTGCAATTCTGTAAGTCTTAACCTACCCCCTCTCCCCTTTTTTTTCTTCTCTTGTACATATGTTTCATTCTTCATACCAGTAACCTGTAAGCTGATTGTATGACGTTCTATATCAGGGATGGGCAACTGGCGGCCCGCGGGCCGCATGCGGCCCGCACCGTCACTCAATGCGGCCCCAGGCCAATTTATTTTATTTTTTTTATAGTTTTTTTTTTTATCACAAAGAAAAACAAAGTAATCTAAACATATCGGAAATGGTGAACTATTGCCTTCAACTGTTCCAAACATGCAACTTTCCATGAACCATTTTAATTACAACAGTCCACCAGTAGAGCGCGCTCTCGTTTATTTTAATAGTTCTATTAAAATAAACAAGAGCGCTTATTAATTATAAATTAAAAATTATAAATTATAAATTAATAAGGCTTCAGCCTTATTAACTATAATTCTAGTGTTCATTTTTGTATATTTTAAGCCAAGGTTACAGCAATACTCTGAAAGGCATACTCAGAGATGTGAAGTTTTGTTTAGCAGTACAGCTGTAGTAAGTTGATAGAAGCATTACTAAATGCTAAAAAAAAAAAAGTTATAACAAATAATAATAGTTAATATCCCTTATTTATCACATATGTGACTATTATGGGCTTTTTGAGTAATGGGGTACTACTGGCGAGAGTGCTGATAAACAGGGGCGGGCTGGGACCAAAATTCAGCCCTGGCATTTTGGTCCGAACCGGCGCACCGCCCCCGGACCGTTTTGTCAACGGGGGGGGGGGGGGGGGGGGGGGGGTCCCTGCCGATAAACAATGCGGCCCCCCAGAGTGATTGAGGAAATTTTGTGGCCCTCACCATCTACAAAGTTGCCCACCCCTGTTCTAGTAGTGTGTATATCTGTCTGTCTCTTATATGTCATCATGATTTGTGTGCATGGGGATCTCATCTTAAACAAGCTCAGTGCTTAATGAGTCTTCCAGTTTAGTAGACCTTGTATTGTGAATTTGTACTTCCATGTACTGTTGTTCTCATGTCTTACTAAATAAAGTACATCAATCAATCAATCAATCAATACAGTTGAATTATTGCAAATTAAATATGAATTTAAAAAAAAGAATAATATTGAATAGCATAACAAAAGGCAATATAATGTCTGCAGTTGCATTATTGCACATAGCCAAAATGCATTAAAGGGATAGTTCACCCCCACAATTACTTATTTTAGTCACCCCATGGAGACTTTTTCATGGATATTTTTTAGTTTTTGTCGCATTCCTAAGCCAATAGTTTGATGAACGGCAGCGGTTCCAGTAGGAGACACAAAGAGTCTCCTTTGTGTCTCCTATCAGAACCGCTGCCTACTGGTCCGCTGGTCATCAAATTATTGGCTTAGGAATGCGACAAAGAAATCTCCATGAATCTCCATGGGGTAACTAATCGATAGAAAAAAAGTATATTTTTTGGGTGTACTATCCCTTTAATAATATTAGGCCTGCCGCCTGCCATTCCTTTTGAAGAAGTCACTTTCAGTTTTAAAATCATTTCGGCTGAAAACCGAATATGCATTTATTTGCCTTATTCGGCCTGATATATTCAGTGGTCGAATATTCGGTGCATCCCTAATATTCATTCTATCAGTCACGCCCCCTTTCTATACAAACCCTTTGTAACATCAAACTACATTTTAACCATGTTAGATTCATTGAAAACACTGTCCTTGGTTCTGGTGATTGGCATTGTCCTTCTAGTGCCTGAGGAGACCGTGTTTTTTCAATTACTTTTTTATACTTTTTGGGGGTAATGACGCATTAGAAGGACAATATCAGTCACCAGAACCAAGGACGGTTGTTTTCAATTAATCCATCTACTTTCTTGGTTAAAGGTGTAGTGAAATGAAACATATGTTTTTCACACTTTTAGAGCATATCCGTGGTCATCATATGGGCATACCTAACAATAGATGCCAAAATAAATGGAGAAAAAAAAACATTGTGTATCAAAAGTCACTAAAAAGCCAATCTTAATTACTTATAATAACGAAAAACGTGCTGCATAATGACAACTTTCATGAATGTAAATGAATCTTGATTACATGCACTTATTTGATTCCCATAGCTGCACGTTCTTCAAACACAGCACACATTTTAATTACAGAGCTACTCCGTTTTGAATCTCATTCAAGATGACATCCAGACGGTGTATTATTCATTTTAAACTTAATCTGCACACTAAAATATGTATCTGAAAACATTATAGGTTAGAAATAAGCCACGTAGTAGCTGGCCGCTCTCTCTCACTTGTAAACAAACACTAGCCCTGTTGCACAGGGCTGCAGCTTATTTTTAACTCTATGGGCTGCAGTGATTGACTGTTAAGATAGATATCAAATATCTAAATACTGAATCAAGCATCTAAAAAACTGTCTGGGGTTAAACACAAAAGCATTAGCAGTAGACGTGAAAATTCCCCCAAACATATTTTAAAGTGAAATATCCCTTTAAGTCCATGTGAATTACATCAACAATTATGAATGACAGATTCATATGGTAGAAAGGTGCAATTTGTGACAGCAAAGCACAGAGATGTTTTCTGTAGCCTACGTTTGTTTGTGAATCTGTAGAATTATTAAAAAACTTCTAATTTATTCAGATGCAAAAACAACTTAACAAAAATTAAGACTTTGAGAAGAATGAGAATGAAAAAAAAAAAAAACTTAAGGCGAACACTAAGAACCAAAACAACCCAAATGGCTAAGAATTCCAACAGGCTAAACCTGTATCACCAATGGCCCTGCAGCTCTCCCTCAGGGATGTTTACCTGCTTGTGTTTCTGCCCAAGTCTAGCTGACTGTTTGTACCTGCAGCTTCCTTTAAATAGGGAGTGGATCCTACCACCGAGGACACAGAACCAAATAGCAACCATACTTCCAAATACTTCCATTAATACTTCCCTAGATTACAAAAAAAAGTTGTGATGCGACGCATTGTGAGCTTGTAGATCTGCTATTTTCAAATGGCTGAAATGTATATAGGGCTGAAGTGGTTAATGTATGTTTTGTAATAATAATCTAAATCTACAAAGTAACTAGTAACTAAAGTTTTCAAATAATTGTAGTGGAGTAAAAGTACAATATTTGCCTCTGAGATGTAGTGGAGTAGAAGTAAAAGTACAGAAAAATTGGGAAAACTAAAAAATACCTAAAAATTTTACTTAAGTACAGTACTTGAGTAAATGTACTTAGTTACTTTACACCACTGCTAATAATAAAAATAATAACCAAACGTCTATCTATGTATCTATCCAAACTTAATAACAATCAACGTCTTTGCACTCAGGCAACAAGTCACCTTCCCCCAACAACTCCTCCAAACATGTCCACTGTATTTACTATAATAATAATAACCCAACATCTCCCAACAACAAATCCTCCAAACAAATCCGTTCTCAATAAATAAATAGATTTGCGTAACCCAGAGCAAAATGATTGATCTACTCCCCTCCCCTCGTACACACACACCCTGCGTTAGTACTGCCTGGTGGAAAGGAGACATGGGGGGGGGGCACTTTTCAAGTCTCGCACACATGCACACACACATACACACACACACACACACACACAAGATAGCTGAAATGCTAAACTGGCCCTAATACCCCTCAACTTTAGGGGAAGTATTTCCAATTTTCAATACTTTTACTTCTACTCCACTACATCTTTTACTCCACTACAATTATTTGAAAACTTTCGTTACTAGTTACTTTGTAGATTTAGAGTATCAATACCAAACATACATTAACCACTTCAGCCCTGTATACATTTTGGCCATTTGAAAATAGCTGATCTACAAGCTCACAATGCATTGTGAGCTTATAGATCTGCTATTTTCAAAAGATATTTTATACATTTGAAAACTTGGGTCAATGCCTGTGTCCGTGACGTGTTTCGTGGCTAGCGAATTGCATTTTGGGATATCATTCAAAGATAAGCACACAAGTCAAAGTTAATTTATCAGATAATCTGGTGTTTTTTTTTCTATAACTAAACTAATTCTACAGTCTGCTCTAGTAAGCAGACTAAAATGAAGTTTTAGTTAAAGTGTAATGCATTGTCTTAAATGATTCACAAACTTGCATTATTCTTTTTAGTGTAGGCTACTTGTTTGTTTCAATTTGTGGACAGTGAAGAGCGGTACCAGGCCTAGCGTGGCCTAGCGGTCCAGGCGCATACCACATATGCTGGTGATCCAGTTTGACAGCGTGTTGCGGGGATCCCGATGATCTTTGCTGTGTGTCACCCCCCCATCTCTCTCCCCATTTCCTGTCAGCCCACTATCCTATCAATAAAGGCAGAAAAAGCCAAAACAGATATCTTTAAAAAAAGAAACTTACCTTGCAGCTTTGCAAACGCCCAGGAATGAAGAAGTTTCTCTGCAGACAATAAGACAAAATAAATGACAAATTCCAGGTTTTTCCACACAGCTTTTAAAGGCTTTGGGCAAGGTAGACGGCTGCTCCCATTGGTTGATTCACTCTCTTTCTTTCTCTCTGCCAATGGTGGCAGAGATATAGGGTGGACACTTTGCAGAACACAGCTAGCTTTAATATGCATGTCATGTCAGCCCTCAAGTCATAATTCATACAAGATTAAACCTATGAATTGATTCAATGTTATTATGTATAGTGTTTGAACACTAAATTACTTTAAGTTACACCTGTGTGTGTGTGGGTGTGTGCGCGTGAGTGTGCGTGTGTGCGTGTGTGTGTGTGTGTGTGTGTGTGTGTGTATATACCTACATTGACTTTGTAGATGCCACCACAGACAGACAGTGTCTGTCTGTCTGTCAATTCTATTCCAAACCAATCTCATTACTTCATTTGAAGTTATATTCATAGTTAATTGTTATGAAATTAAATAACATCACATTTTATTGCTGTCTCACTCTCTCTCCAATGGTGGCATTCAGTTATACAGCGTTGTTTTTCAGTCTGTTCTCTAAATCACTGCTATAACTACAGTATCACTTTTTAACATGTTATTATGAAGAAGAATAGCTACTTTAATTATTGAATTTTTTTAAGGAGCCCCAGTAAACCATTTGAAAGTAGAACAATTCAATTTGAAGTGAAGCACACATTACCATGTCAAAGCCAACTCAGGTTTACACAGCTATACATCATGAGAGCCCAAATACTTTCAAATTGTAATTAGCTACACAACATGTTTTTCAAGATACTGTAAAAGGGGAATACCACTCATTGTCAACATTACTAGAGTACAAAAGCATGTACTTACTTCAAAAGTACATGCTTTTAAAAATACTCAATAAACATTCAGTAAACATAGTAAACTTTTGAAAATATATGAACCTTTTCTCATTCCCAAAAATGTCAAACATTGACTTGAGATATGTGTGTTCTGGTTCATCTGGTTTGTCAGACTCATTGAGCTGGTCAGACTAGCGCGTTCTTCTCCTGCTTCCGCCATTACCACCTTTTGTGTGAGTGAAAGAGGAATAGCATCAAAGGATAGCCCTGGATGACGTATTTCTGCTTTTACATCAATCCCAGTTGAGAGCAGGTACTGTGATTGGTTTTCTCCTGTGAAACACAGCATGTGACCTATTGCATTTTTGGAAAGAAAACAAAGTGGACCTAAAAGTAACGAGTACTTCACAGCCTTCCTAGAAATGTAGTGGAATCAAAAGTAAAATATTTGTCTTTGAAATATAGTGGAGTGAAAGTAAGTATCAAAAAAAAATACAGATACTCTAAGTCTAAATGTTTACACAAAAAGTGTACGTTTTTAAACTTAACTTCGGTCGATTATTTCTCCACTTCAATAATACCAATTGGTATTGTACCCAAGATCTTGATGATTTTGGCCGAATTGAATTCATTAAAATTGTGCACTTGGTGACAAGTTTTAGATGTTTGGCATGGTGTTAGGTATGGGCATAAGGTTTTCAAAAACCATTGCAAGCAAGTTGGGCTCGCCCCCTAGTGGTCTGTTTGCAATGATTCCAATATTAGATAGGTCAGTATGGTTGAAACCCAAAATAATTGATAGAAAAGTTTTTTCAATGGATTTTGTTAATATTTTAAATTGACCAGAGCTGTTCTCTCCCTCTCTCTGTGAGAAAGGGGGGAGGGGGAGTTTAGCAGCAGGCGCAGCTGCCTGCGCTGCCCTGAGACAGAGAGAGAATACTTCTCCATATACGACAGTGTTTTAAAGTTTATTAGAATGAGACAATAACAATAGAACAAATGTTCAGAATCATCTTCTATAAAACACTAAAGGTCTGGGATATTTCATAAAATCAAAAGTTAAAGCCTCAATCTGTGATTTCTTCAACTAGGTGGCTGTACATAGAACAGTGTAATGATAAAACCTAAACATCATAGTTCTACATGTTGTGTTAATTATTTATGAAACAGATCTTATGTGAGGAGATCCTTTCATATTGTTTCACTGATCATAGATCAGGACTTGGCCTAATATTTATTGTTATGAGTACAGGTCGTGATGAAATGTCTGTGTATAAAGACAGAAAGGGGCGATCTTAACTATATGTTATCTAAATCTGGTCTCTGCCACATAACTACTTGATCTTATGAAATAGACTTCTAACTAACTAAATACTCTGTTTGCCTTAACATCATTGACTGATCCACAATTCATTGACACTGTACCGTAATCATTTATTGTAATTTCACCCAAAAAGGATAATAAGAAATGACACTACTTTTTTAAAATACTGAAAAAAATATCATACTTATACTATGTTGTCAAATAAATAAAATAAAAGTCACGCAGTGGTCATAAAATGCAAAAAAAAAAAGTAAATAAACAAAGTAATCTAAATTATGTTATGAAAAAAAAAACATGTCAGCCAACAAAATGAAAATAAGTGAAACTCTAGGTCTCTCCTCTTGCAGCCCTCCAGGCCAGAGATCCAGAGCTGCGGCCGCCCAGCTCCCTCGGTCTGGGACTCTTCGGGGAGATGAACTCCACCAGCTCAACCATCAGCCTGTCCGTCAGCTCCGCCTTCCTCTCGGGCCCCAGGGACTGCTGCCTCGTCGCATTGAGCCCGTCGATGGCGTGCCGTAGCCAGGGCTCCTGAACGGCCGTCCGCCGCGCTACCACCTCCGGATGCTTGCAAGAATACCTCCAGGTCACGTCGACCACCTGGTCCTTGGAGAAGGCCAGGACGTAGGACAGTTTCTTCCCCCAGCCGGCCTCGTATAGCAGGGGTTTATCGCAGACGTTCTCGCAGGAGTCGCAGTGTAGCCAGCGGCGCTGTGAGGCCGAGTAAACCTCCGTCCACACGTGGTCACTACTGTCCCAGATGTACCTGGCCTCGAGGCCCAGAGCTCTGCAACAAAGGGTGAAACAGTTGGCCCACTCCCCGCAACGGCCTCTCCTGGTCTCCAGCAGAAAAAAAAAAAAAAAAAAAAAAATCTTAAAAAAAATTAAAAATCGTTTTTTATTTATTTTTTTCAGTTAGAGAAGTGAGGGAGCGCCGTCCCCCCGCGTCCCCCCTCCACTACACCCCACGGTCTACACACCTATAGGTGGGATTCTGCGGGGTAGAATACGGGTACCGGGTGTGAAGAAGCCAAGGAGTAAACTCCCTTTTCATCCCGGGGATAATCGCGTTGTTGCGCCGTGGATCCGTCAGGTGACACGGCGGAGCAAGCGTTCCACAAACTAAGAAAACGTTTAGAAACGCCTCAGCCTCAGGGACACACTGGTGGAGGTATGTAGGACGGAAGTCCTGCCCAGATAGACACTCTCTGCTTTAGTGACCTGATGACCAGGCTTCTGGCTTTTCTAGACTGGAAACCAGGCTACAGCTGGTGTCTCATGTCAGGGGGATCTTGGGGTACCGGCTGTTGCCTTGACTAAGTTCATGCAAAGCTAGATAAATTGAGGCAACCTCACGTTTCAAGCACAATTCCCATAAATCCCCGCTCCAAGCCCGGTCCAAATAGTGAACATATATATATAATATAAGTAGGGGTGTAACGATACATTTTAACAGCTATACTAGCTGTAGAATACAACTCTCGTAGACGTATTTATGATTCTGACGTTTTGAAAAGAAACGTCAGAATCATAAATACGTCTACGAGAGTAGTATTCTACAGCTATACTATACGCACGATTCAATGATTCAAGGTCATTATGATTATGCATGCACTTCATGGTATCACAACACCTCCAAGGCCTTAAAAACAAGGCTCCAAACATCCCAAAACAAACTTGTAAGGCTACTTCTTGGCCTCAATCACAAAACCCATCTAACCCCTGCTCATTTTGCTAGGATTGGATGGCTTAGGGTTGAGGCAACACACAACTTGCTATGGGCCTGGTCTTCAAGATACACCACAACATTGGGATCCCCCTGTATTTGTCAAAATACTTCCAAAATGTTAATGAAGTCCATGATCATAACACCAGAGGCAGCTCCACAAATCATGTTGAACCCAGATTTGGCTCAACTAAGGGAATGAACTCGTTCTCATGCTATTCATCAAAAATGTGGAATGCCCTACCAAAAGGAGTAAAGGAGTGTAAAACCCTACTCACTTTCAAAACTGCCCTAAAGACACACCTTCAGGAGGCTGCAATTCGAAAATGGCCCCTGTCTAAGTCTTAACCTACCCCCCCCTACCCCCCCCCCCCTCCCTTCATTTTCCTCTTTTGTATATATATATATATTTCTCTCTTCATACCAGTAACCTGAAAGCTGATTGTATGACATTCTGTATAGTAGTGTGTATATCTATCTGCCTCTTATATGTCATCATGATTTGTGTGCATGGGGTTCTCATCTTAAACAAGCTCAGTGCTTAATGAGAGTTCCAGTTTAGTAGACCTTGTATTGTGAATTTGTACTTCCATGTACTGTTATGTACTGTCATGTACTATTCTCATGTCTTACTAAATAAACTACATCAATCAATCAATCAATAACTCACACACATGACATGACATGACATGAGTTAAGTTAAGTGAATAAAAAACAAGAACATTAAATCTATGGGTCCTCTTCTAGGGTCCTCAGAGTTACTACAGGGGGGGCTCCAAATCATTGTGTAATGGGAACTTTTTGGTTTGTGTTTGCGTGTGCATAAAGCACCCTTAACCTAAAACGTCTTCCCGCGGCTATGCGTATAGTGTCCTCCTAGCTCCATAAAGAACCTCTCACTCCGCTATACAGCTCCGAGATGAGGTTCTATGTCGTTCTCATCCAGGATCGGGCGAACGTCCGCCAAGGCTCCGCTGTTTACCCTTTTGTATACATTGTATCCCAAAACTAATGGTAGATTCCAAACCGCACGGATGTTTAAGGTTTGGTCGGGGGCATAATATTTTAGGTCGGGAGCGAAACTACCCGTTTAAATCCAGTGGTGGACAGTAACGGAGTAAATGTACTTGAGTACTGTACTTAAGTACAGATTCTGAGGATCTGTACTTTACTTGAGTATTAGATTTTTTTTGTACTTATTACTCTTACTTGAGTACATTTCCGAGACAAATATTTTACTTTTACTCGAGTACATTTCTAAGAAGGCTGTAAAGTACTGAGTACTTTTAGGTTGGCTTTTTCTTTTTTCCACACTTCTGCTCTCACACTAGCATGTTTCTGGCTTCCCTCTCCGCTCGCCTCTTTGTTACATCTTGTATGGTTGTATAGGAGTAAAAGTATTTAGTTCTGGTTCCTCAGTCATTTCTATTTTCATTTTTATAGGTGTTTCTGCAGGCTTTACATAATGTAGTGGTTCTAAAAGCACATCAGTGCATGCAGTGCAGGTGGTTTTAGAGAGTTACTTCTCTGAAACAAGAGTGAGATCTACTTAAAGAGGCACTATGTAACTTTTTTTTAATGAATGAAATGTAATTTTGACGAATCTGTATGGTAGAGTGTGTTAATACAATATAACTTATCCAACTGGGGCGGTTATATTTTGTCTCCCTGCTCTTCTATTGAGACATTTAGATTGTGTCAAAGGTCATGTCTCACCAAGACACAGGATCTGACATGAATTGTGACCTGATGTGTCAGTATAGGAAATCAAAGGTTGTTTGTGTGGAGACCAAGCAAGTCGACTTGTCTGTCTGCCATCTTGTTTTGACAGGGTGAAGTTCACCGCTGTGCATGTCGGCGCCATCTTGTTTTGACAAGGTGAAGTTAACGGTTGTGCGTGTGGGTAGATTTGAAACATCCTCTGCTCTCGTGCGTGTGGGTAGATATGAAACATCCTCTGCTCTCATGAGAGCAGAGGATGTGGTCACAAAGAACAACATTTCTTGCAAACAACACCTGCCTCTCTGCAACCACCATATCTGCAGGCATGGATGCCGATTTATGTTGGGTGGGTAGGGTACTCAACAACAAGTCACACACACATCAACCAAGTTTTAACCCCTTAATCAGAAATACCTGATGAATGTCAGTTGGAAACATTGTACTCGCAATAAAATACTTACATACACTGAACATAGAGAATGTTCTGTTTTCTATGTCAACTGTATGCATGCAGAATGAGCATGTAAGGTAATCACCAGATGTTACTTATAATCTGATGAAAAAATATGTGTAATCACGGTAATCAAAACGCCCTTCATGACAGTTACTCTATGCATTAATTATTTTTATTTTTTTTATAGGACAGATGGCCGCAGTTTAAAGTATAGCTCCATGTCCTAATCGTTGAAGCTGAATATTATTGTATCTTGACAAAAAGGTCACAGTTGATGGCCCTGGATCTGAGAATTTGTACAAAATAGATTGTCTTTACCACCAAAGTACATTAAGAACTGGAATATAATTAATGTGATCTGAGTGCAGCTTTGTCAGCGATGTGTCACTCATGTGTGACTCCTGTTATTTCCTCATGAGAAAATAATTCTCTTTTGAGGCACTGGGGTTCACACTGGTCCCAAGGAAGACTAAGCTGACCGCGCTTCATCGAGATTTTTAAGTCCTTACAAAAAACTCACCTTCTCTCTGGCCTTTAACAACATCCACTTTATTCCAGGCTTGGAATAAACTCCCATTACACATAAGACAGGCACCCTCTGTGGACAGTTTTAAAGCACAGCTCAAGACATATTTCTTCACTCTTGCTTTTAGTTGATTTTTTCTCTTCTAAATCTCTGTGTTGTTATTCATGTCTTTACTGTTTTGCTCACTGCCTCACTGCCTGTTATGTATTGTTTTAGCCATTAATTTTATGCCAGTGTTTTTTGTTTTTTTATTGTGTATTTTATACATTTTTATTTTTGTTTGTTTTTGTTTTGTTCTGTAAAGCACTTTGCGCTGCATTTATGTCATGAAAGGTGCTATATGAATAAAGTTTATTATTATTATTATTCCTCGTACCAGTGGCGGGCATAGTTGAATGGTTAGAGAGCCCGCCTGGGAAGTCTAAGGTTCGAAGTGTCCCTGAACAAGACACTTAAGCCCTAACTGCTTCCCCCTCCGCATTCCCCCACGAGATAATAAAAAAGAAAAGAAAATGTATGGAATGTCCTTCCACAGGTCTTGAGAGCTGGAACGAAAAAAGGTCAGCCTCTGCGGAATTTTTTAGAGCCACTTACAAACATTACTGTTTAAACAAGCATTTGTGGAATGTCTTAGATTTTTTGTTTTTTTGTTGTTTTTAAGCTGGAGGAGGCGGAGGAGGAGTTCCCCCGCGGGACGAAAAAAGGTAAAAAACTAAAATGTATGGAATGCCCTTCTACAGGTCTTGAGAGCTGCAGCCTCTGGACATTTTTAAGAACCACTTGTGGAATGTCTTAGATTTGTTTGTGTGTGTTTTTGTTGTTTTGAATGTTTCATGCTGTGTTTTTATTTCTGTTGTATGTCAAGCACTTTGTGAGTTCTCTCTGTGAAAAGTGTTATATACTGTACAAATATAATGTACATACTTACTTACTTACTTCACCTCACCACACGTTCAGAAGAGTTGTTGAACATGTTTCACCAGGCAGGTCATGTCATTTGTTAATGAGGTAATCAAACGTGCACTGCACTGGCTATGACGACATTAGAGACTATGGATGATGATGATGGTGCTGTTGTTCCCCAAATTGAAGGAACGTTTTAAGCCTAGCCTGCTCTTAAACTAACAGTGTCTGCCTCCTGGACCAAACCTCGAAGATGGTTTCAACAGGAGAGCAGCCTGATAGTTGAAAGTTCACACACACACACACACACACACACACACACACACACACACACACACACACACACACACACACACACACACACACACACACACACACACACACACACACACACACACACACACACACGCAGTCTTTAAATACACACTCCAAGGATTATATGAGAAAATAGTCGTGAAGAAAACTATCAACAAGTATTTAGTAAAAAGACAAATATAGATGTAATCTGAACATTGTTGGCTCAGTTTAAAAAAAAATGCCCAAAATAGAGTCAAGATATGCTTAAGAATACCAATTTTAATACATTCCTCGAGTCCAAACTGTATGGAATATGTGTTTGTTTGTATGTTGTATCCTTCCAGATATTTTCTATGTTTCCCTTTTTGGGTGTAACATAGGGTTAAAAATTAACCCTGTGGGACATTATTTCAGTCTGGTACATGGCAGAATTTTAAATACACACGTCAAGGATTAAGAAAATGCAGTTTGTAAGAACTATTTAGTAAAAACAGAAATATATGATATGAACATTTTCAGCTCAGTTTTTTTTGTGCTGTTTTTGTCCTGTAGCCTAATATAGAGTCAAGATGTGCTTGAATCTTAATAATAACCACTTTATTCCTTGGGTCCAAATTGTATGGGATTTATTTTATCTTGTCTCCGGATGTTTCCCTCAAAAGTTATGGGCGTGTGGCTCCTGGATTCTGACAGTCCAACGTTGGCAGCCCTGCAATTATGGCCTGATGATTCTGGTTTTACTTATGGATCTAGGCTGGCATCTATCCACAAGTTTCCTAGGGCGTTGTGGGCATCACTTCCTGTCGATTTCATTGGATATCATCGACAGGAAGTGATGCCCACAACGCCCTAGGAAACTTGTGGATACACAACTGTCCATATAGGTCCAAATTAATCACATGCACAGAATTACTTCAAATGATTATGAATATCCAGTTATAAATTGGTCATTGTAACCTACCTGGTATATGTAATTCTATGAGCAACAAAAACACACTTGAAATTGGGATAATGCATCTCTCCAATATGCCTGTTGAAGTTTTGCTTAATTGTTCAACCACCATCGTTAAGACGCTGAATAGATTTGACTGGGTCGTTCACTTGCTGTGCGTTGATGGCTTGTTAACGACCGTCATTGATTCTAAATAGACAAAGTTGTTACTTGATTTGAATTCTTTGTATTCTTTGTATCTTTGAAATAGAGGGGTCATTGACCACTGTTCTGCTGTACTTAAAAGGTATATAAAAAACGGACTATTTTATCAATTCAAAATTGCATGACCCTCCCTTGGATTCAAAGTCAAATTAGCTGACCCTCCCTTGGACTAAAATTAGAAAGCCATGACCCTCCCCTATTTTCCTCCAGGGACCCCCTTCTGTAAATTTTGACTGGTCCCTTAGCTGGCAAGATGAAGCAATTCATACAGGAAGCGGGGTTCCTCACGAGCTGCTATGACGTGATCACACTGGTCATGGCCATCCTCTGTGGGCATATACGCCACACACACACACACACACACACACACACACACACACACACACACACACAGACACTTATTATTAGAGGTGTAACGATATAGTAACTGCATCGGAATTTTCAACAATCTACTATATCGATATGCAAACAGCAAAATATCGTATCATTTGACTTTGTATCGTATCGAATCGTTTTGCAATGCAAATAATCGTATCGAATTGTTCTGCAAAGCACATAATCGATTTTATTGATACTAAGTACTTGTGTGTTGTATTTAGCAATTTTAAGAAAAAAAGAGAAAGAGGGGTTTAATTACTTTTCCATTCCATATCACTAAATAAATATGTGTAATCTCTGTGTTCATGTCCAGGTGAGGGTTTGTCCATATGTTCAATTACAATGTCCATATATTTGCCAGAGAATCACTGTGTTTACTTATTTATATCCATCATAATACATTTTTCCCTTAAAAACCTGCACTATCCACACGTTTCACACAGATTTTTTTTTTGCTAAATAGTTACGTATCGATTTTAAATCATTGAATCGTATCGTATCGTATCGCCATGAATGAACCAATATCGTCCATGCCATGTATATCTTGATGCGTATGGTATCGCTGTTAAAATGTATCGTTACACCCCTACTTATATTATATATATATTTTCACTGTTTGGACCGGGCTTGGAGGAGGGATTTATGGGAATTGTGCTTGAAACGTGAGGTTGCCTCAATGTATCAAGCTTTGCATGAACTTAGTCAAGGCAACAGCCGGCGGTACCCCAAGACATCCCCCTGACATGAGACACCAGTAGCCTGGTTCCCAGTCTAGAAAAGCCTGGTCAGGTCACTAAAGCAGAGAGTGTCTATAGAGGCAGGACTTCCGTCCTACATACCTCCACCAGTGTGTCCCTGAGGCTGAGGCGTTTCTAAACGTTTTCTTAGTTTGTGGAACCACAAACAGGTTCCACAAACAGGAACCACAAACAGGTTCTGTCAAATATCAAATGAGAAATTTTACACTTTACTATGTTTCCCTAAACATAAGTATTCTGAACATTTTGAGCACCTCAGTAAATCTGTAGCTCCAACGGTTTAGCAGATAGAGTCATGTTGGAAGTAGTGCACCGGTTATGGTCATTTTAAAAAGGGCGTGGTCATTTTCGGGTATTTTGTCCCGGATAGAGAATTAGTCACAGTTCCTAAGTTGTTCCCTGGGGTCATATTAGCCAAGAACAGTTGAGATATTCTCTCCTAAATGAAGTGCATACATATCTTAGCCAGGTCCTAGACTTCTGTCTCTGTCCTCCTCTCTCTCTGTCGCTCTCTCCTCTTCTCTGTCCTGTGTCTCTCTCCCCCTGTCTGTCGAATAAGGTTAGTTAGGTTTTGGCACCGTTTTACTGAGGTTACGTTATAGCAAGGGAATACCGGCGGTTGTGGCCCGGGGCGACTGTGTTTTGGGGCGAGCGTTTTGATATGCCTTGTGTTAAATAAGAAAAAGAGTTTCGACCAAGAAGGGACTGTGATGAATGCAATTAGTGTTCATTGAGTACACCCTTGCAGTAGTCTAGTCAGGACGGGGTTGTTATATAAATCTGACAAGCTGTACCTATTTTGCTGATTAACACAGTAAATGGCAGAAGTGAAAGAGAACTGTGTGAGTTTATGACAGGGCCGGCCACTTGCCTTCTCATGCACAGACAGCTCCGCCGCCAACACAGACTGAGTGAGGCACACGTTTTAGCTGTTCATAAACGATTTAGGCTACTCAGGACTTATGTTCACTATGAGCGGATGGTACGAATACATGGTTGGTGCCCCAAATGGGCCTGTTATAGCGCCACCAGAAGGCTGATTTATGCATAGGCGGAGACCTGTGCTCCGAGGAGCACTTTTTCTAGTTTTATTTCAAATTCTTTTCACATAATCTAATGTTTTATAGTCATGGGCACTAAGGCTTCATGGCCACATGGTGTTTTCCAGCTCATATAGCAGTGTTATGCAGGCATGTATTGATAGAATATATTTATCAATACATGCAAAAACCTTCTATTCCAGTAAGTTAAAACTTGTATTACTCAATGTCAGTTGCACATAGAGTTGATTCCCTTTGCTAGCGATTTACTTCAAAGTGTTACCTTCAAAATGAGACCATGCCCATGCATTTATTTTAAATAGTTCAAGAACAACAATCAATTTTCTTTGGGTTTGCTGTTTATATAGGAGTTTTTGCACATTATAGCATTGCTAGACAAAATTATGGATGCTGTGCTGTACTGCGTCCCAATACTGCTCCAGGGTCCTCCTTCCTCTGCGGTACTGGTGCTTGAGCCTCTGAAGCCTGTTGGAGAAAATCATTAGTTAATTAATATTAGTAATGAATTAATATAGTAATATTAATGTTAGCAGGTGAACACATTTTTGTTGTGCACAATAAGTTCTAGAATAACAAGCCAACTCCAGTCCACTGCATCTCAGCCTCAGATCGTCCCACCCTCCCTACTCCTTCTCCCCTGTGGATGCTCCTCAAATGACCAAGCTAAGCTTAGGCCAAAGCCTCCACCTGCTCCCTGGACCCCATGCCTACAGCCTTTTATTAGTGTGGTTGCCCGAATAGGGCAACCAGACTATAGTACTCTTACGACTTTATTCATCTTTATAGATAAACTTTATTTTGGCGCGCTACTCTTCCCACAGTTTATTTTTCCCAATTTCGTGCTGTATGTCAAAATAACCAGTCTCACGGGGAATCGATGGCTATCCATTTTGCTAATAGATTGGTTACATAGTTTAATTGATATTGATTTATTAGTGGATTAAATGTCCCCATCCACTTTAATGGGAAAATGAAAAAACTCCCATTCAAGTATTTTTTTCTCAGAAACCGTAAGGGCTAGAGTTACAAGACTTGGAGGGGAGGTTTATAATTTAGTGCGAAATTATTGAAAAAATAATTACACCAGTCTCATGGTGGCGCTATAACAACCAACTTAACGTTTTGGCCTATAACTCTTGAACCGTAGGTCGTAGAATAAAAATATTTTTTCCCCTATATTCCTTGGGTCATGATGCAACTCCCCATATAGGCCCATTTGCGTCAGGATAAAATTTTCCGCCATTTAGAATTTTCTTCAAAACACACTTTTAGCTCCTCCTACAACATATTTTGTCCAAATCTCACAAACAAATCGGTACACATGCTATCATGGACCCCTGCGATAAAGATATCAAAGCGGAATTTTGATAGTCCATATCGTTTGTCCGTAATTGGCTTCCAAAGTTAGTGGGAGGGGCCTGTTTTACAAAAAAGGCCAAAAATCACGAATGAAACGTCCAGTCAATCCCAAATTTGAATCACATGTCAAGGGTGGTTTACTCAACGAATCCCCAAAAGCATTTCCACTTTGATACATAGGGGGCGCCACGAAATGTAACCGTTTGATGCAAAAACAGGATTTTTAGGGGGATCAATCCACTCGAAATGAAACGCAAGTGATCTCAGGAGTGACGTGACTATATAATTGGGCCGTTACATTTGTGGGAGGGGCCTGTTTCTTTAGTGGGAGGGGCCTATTTCTTCAAATCAAAACGGCACGTATCGAATCGCGCATCGCGCGGCCTCCGAGGGTATTCCTCCCGCCGTATTCCTTGAGTCCCGGCGGCCGCGACCGGCGTCGGCGCAACCACACTTTGCAATTTCCCAGAATTGCGACGCGTCTAGTTAGTGTGGTTGCCCTCCTAGTTAGTGTGGTTGCCCTAACAGGGCAACCAGACTATAGTTCTTGATGAACTTTATTAATCTTCCGGATAAACAATACTTCAAACTGCTATTTCTCCCACAGTTCTTATCTCCCAATGTTGTGCCATATCTCAAAATGACCGTCTTGACCTGGAATCGTGCGCTTGTATTTTGCTAAGAGATTGGTTAAAGGAGAATTCCGGACATTTTAAGTGTTATCTTTGATGTGTCGTTACTCACCTACCGACGTAAACAGTGGCATTGTTTATTTCCAGATATTCCCCTGTCGTCATATTTTCAACCTCCTCCGTTGTCATAATGGGAGCGCGTGTCATAGGGAAATTCGTCTATTATAACCGATGCAAAGTTATTTTTTTCTCTACTACTACTCATTGTGGAGTCTGATGATAGTCAAACATGCAGTGAAAGTTCCTGAGAGGCTACCGCTAATGACGAACGAGCTAACGCTAGTTGCTTGTTTCTCAACATGGCAACACCAAGTTGCCAGGTTCTGGGAGAGAAACAAGCATTATATATATATATAATATATATATATTAAGTACTTTTGCTGGGGACCCCCTGGTACCCCCCCAAGGACCCCCCCCCCGGACCCCACTTTGAGAACCACTGGTAATAATAATGTACCTTTCCTTCTCTCTCTCTGTGCCTTGTGTATATCATGTAGTCCAACAGCCAGACCCCAACCAGCCAAGACCCGAGGGCCAGCAGATGAGTCCCCTGGAAGGGGAGCCCCTGGGGGTGGTGACCAACTGGCCCCCCTCCCTGCTGGCGGGCTTGCAACGTTGGGGCACCACCCATCCCAAAAGCCCCTGTCTGACGGCGCTAGACAACGCCGGCAAACCGGTTTACACGCTCACCTATGGTAGGTATCAGGCTGTAGAGCTGAGCTATGTTTTTCCTTTTTTTAGATTCTCCCTTAGAATAAGAAACACATGTGTGTGTGAATGTATTTATTCTTATAATGCAGTGGTTCTGCAAACTTTTTCATGTCAAGGACCCCCAAATTGATACGTATGTGGCCGCGGACCCCCACCTGAAAATATGTTGTCCCAGAAGCAAAGATTTGTGTTAAAAATGTTTGCCTTTTAAAATAAGATTTCAAGATTTGCACACATTTTTCAAGATTTTTACAAGCTCATAGCACGGCACTCGGTGCCGCGCTATGAGCTTGTATATCTGCTATTTTTGAATAGCCAAAGTATAGAATATGGATAAAGGGGTTAAAATGATTGTGACGCTTTATTAACAAATTTGGCTGGGGACCCCCTGGTACCCCCCAAGGACCCCTGGGGGTCCCCGGACCCCACTTTGAGAACCAATGTGTTAACATAGGAGATTGCCTGCTGCTCCTCAAATCACATCAGGGTGTCGACACTCTTAACAGTAAACCACAGACTAATTGTTGTGAAAGCATACTCTACCGAACAGATGAAGTGTATGTACAGTATAGACCTTCCCCCTGTATGTTTAGTCTGTTGTGGCTTTCCTATCTATTGTTTATATTTACATTTGCCTAACAGCCATGCTCCGTAGGTAATATAAATAATGTGCTGTTCATTCTCTATTTAGGTAAACTATGGACCCGCAGTCAGAAACTGGCCTACACTCTCCTCAACAAGCTAAGCACCAGGAACGAGCCTTTACTTGTGCCTGGAGACAGAGTAAGTCATGAAATATTGCCATATCTTAATGTAGGCCTGCTGGGCCAATGCGGACATCATTTACATTTTCACCCTGCACATTTTTGACTGTATGTTAAAAATGCACATCAAACTAGCAGTGGTGTAAAGTAACTAAGTGCATTTACTCAAGTACTGTACTTAAGTACAAGTTTGAGGTAGTTTTACTACTTTACTAGACTATTTCCAATTGTCTATACTTTTACTTCTACTCCACTACAATTATTTGAAGACTTTAGTTACTAGTTACTTTGCCGATATAAATGATTACATTATAAAACATGCATTAACCCCTTTAGCCCTATTTTATACCAAGGCTATTTGAAAATAGCAGATCTACAAGCTCACAACGCGTCGCATCACGACGCGTTGTGAGCTTGTACATCTGCTATTTTCAAAACATTTTGTACTTTTACTTTTGGTACTCTAAGTACATTTTGATACCAATACTTTTGTACTTTTACTCAAGTCAATTTGGAATTCCGGACTTCTACATTGCAGTATTGATACTTTTACTTAAGTAAAACATTTGAGTACTTTTTCCACCACTGCAAACTACTGCTTGGTTCCTATATAGTGGACTGCACGTCAGTGTCCTTTGTTTCCATTCAGTACTGTATTGTGTGACTGTTTTCTACCTTTTTTTACAAGTAAACTGCAGTGTGTAGCTGTGAGGAGAAGTAACCTTGTAACCTTGCTCGTAATTTCTTTGCAAATCATGCTATTTCTCGTCTTGGTTCAGTGATTCCTATTGAACCAAGGAGACATTACAATGACCGTCTTGTAGTGACAGAAGTTGTCAGAATGCAGGCAGTGACATTGTTTGTTGACACTCTTGCAGGTTGCACTTGTGATCCCCAACAATGACCCTGTGATGTTCATGGTGGCGTTCTATGGCTGTCTCTTGGCCGAGTTGGTGCCCGTGCCCATTGAAGTGCCGCTCACGCGTAAGGTAAACTGCAACATTCCTGCACCCATTAAGACATGGAATCTGTGTTATTTTTTTGATTTGAGCAAAAAAAAGCATTATTTTACACTTTGGCTATTCAAAAATAGCAGATCTACAAGCTCATAGCGCGGCACCGAGTGCCGCGCTACGAGCTTGTAGATCTGCTATTTTTTTAAAAGGTAACTGCAACATTCCTGCACCACTCCCCTGCTCCTGATCCTTTTAACACAGATGCCTGCCGCCTCCGGGCAACAAGTCCTGCAAGGCCGCAGCCGCAGCATTTGCTACTGCAATGTTTTTCCACCAGGAATGCATGAGCCTCATTGCAATTTCTTTTACTCGGAATGCATTATTTTCATTGCGTTTCTTTTACTAGGAATGTATGAAATTCATTGCATTTGTCTTACTAGTACCAATGTTGTGTTCTACATAGCCAATGGAGGGCAGCAGTGACCCCTAGTGGAATTGCTTTATGACTCATTCATGGAAAGATTGTTTTTGTTTAAAATGTTAAAGTAATATATTATGATAGTAATCATTGCTACAGAGCGTTTGTTTGGTCACAGGGGTCTCTCCAGCTCTTTAGTAAACAGAATATAGTACATGTTCAGGTAGGTGACAACATTTAAGCCAATCAGGAGAGAGCGCTGAAAAAGAGACATGGGAGACTCCTTTTACTGAACAAACACTCTATAGCAATGAGTACTATCAGAATATAGAGATATTTAACACTTATTTTTAACCAAAGTAAATCACGTACCCTACCTTTTAAGGTTTAAACCCCAATCAGGCTGTTGTAATGGTCATTTGTGCAGTGTCATTACATAAACAATAATGTGGACCTCCTAAAGTGATTAAACATTATGATGTATTGCTATTCCATCCATCAACCAAAACTGGAACAAAGTCATCAGCCCTGGTCCTCCTATACAGCCTGAATATCAATGCCTGTTATTGGCTGCTCCAATAAAGCATGCTGTTGTTGAATGCCGCGCTGTAATTAATGAGATCTCAGAGGAGCAGTGATCTGCAATACCAGTCAAAATATTAGATCAGTGGCCAACTGTTCAAGGGACTTAAAAACTCACTCACTGTCTCAAATACAATCTGTCTCTGTCAACTTCCCATCTACTCCCTTTATCTTCTCTCTCTCTCTCTCTCTCTGCTCACCAACTCCTTTGATTCTCTCTCCATCTCTATTCTCCTCCTCATCCTCCCGTCTGTGTACCGCTCATATTTCTCCTTTCATCCTCAGTTCGGTCTCCATGACGAGAGTCTGCCTGTGAGCTAATGTAACTGGATCTTGTTTCCATATCTTTTAACCCCTTTCAACCTCAATTTTGGGTACAGTATGCCATAGGCATAATAAAAGGTTGGAATGTCAAATTTTCACGATGCGATGCGTTGTGATCTTGTATATCAGCTACTTTTTTGCTATTCGTCGTGCAACGATTTTGCACGGCAGATCAAATTGAAACGAGTGCATCTCAGATCCTGGATTCCGTCTCCTGCTGTGACTGTGGCTTTGAGGCTCAGCGGTGTAGTTTTTAATGGTGACTGGCCGTCACTTCACCTTTTCACCTGCTGTTGCTTTGATGTCTCTTGAGGTGTCATCATTCCTTCTCTCTCTGTCTCTCTCTCTCTCTCTCTCTCTCTCTCTCTCTCTCTCTCTTTAAATTAAGGTATCATTCAGCGTAAGAATAATGTACCTTTTCAGAGATGCTTTGGTTGAGCTTTGTGCTTCTGAAAACACCCATAGTCACTGACATTGAGCCTGATTTTGGTGGACTGTATGGTGTGCACATAATGTGTTCATATTTGATATGTTTATATAGATATAGTGTAGCCAAGACACACCAGGGTTGCAAATGTTCCTACCCTACCCTGGACAATGGGTACTTTACCCATTGTCCAAAGCCTGACCTGATCCCAAGTTTAGGTTGACTCCACTAGTGAGTCACCACAATAAATGATATAAAGTGCTTGGTGTCCTGCAGACCCCCAGAGATGGGTGTTCCTCCTCCAGGGAAGGCGGTGCTGTCTATGGGTGGGCTGAGCCACAGTGTGATCCGCGTTGACACGGAGGAGAAGCTCTCTGTCCTCACAGTTCAGGATGTGGGACAGGTTATGCCTGGAGGTACGGCTGAATGAACCGCTCACAGCAGCACCGTTTGCACTGTTCTCAATAGATATTCAATCTGCACTTACAGACAGTCAAATATTAGTAATGACAAAAATGCCAGACATTATTCTGAAAACATCAGAGAGACAAACAAGTCTTTGTCATTTGTTACTTCTCAATTTATCATCCCCGTGATTTATAAATGATATCATGTACGGGTGCAACAGTTAATTGAACTAATCATAAAATGGTTACTTTAATTAAGTGGTTACCGGTAACCAGACTAATTGATATATGTGATTATCAAAACTATATTCGATGTTGATTATGTTTAAAACATGATTGTTTTTGCATCAATTTATTATATAATAAAAAATATATATTATTTATTTTTTAAAGCGCTTCTCGATTATTTGATTAATCCAAAAGTAATTGATTGAATAATCGGTAAATAAACAATCAATAGTTGCAGCCCTAATGTCCTAATGCCCCCAGCCTTGGTGTGCGTGGTGCGGGTGGAGGGGACCCCCTACCTCTGCCAGACGGACGAGGTGGGTGAGATCTGTGTGAGCTCAGGAAGCTCTGGTGTTGCCTACTACGGCCTCCCCGGCATGACCAAGAACATCTTTGAGGTTAGTGTCCATCTTCTCCGTAGCCTCTCATTGTTACTGTAGAATGAAAATCTGTGTGTGTGCGTGTGCGTGCTCACACATGCACGGCTTTTTTTCTCTAATGGAGTACTGTCTTTGTTGCAGACTATCCCAGTAACGTTGTCTGGAGTTCCAATCAGCGACAGACCGTTCACCAGGACCTCGCTACTTGGCTTTGTGGGACCCGTCAGTTCACTTTTATTATTCTGTTCAAAATATCAAAACACAAAACACACTCCTTACATCATATTTATTATGTCCTCAACTTCATTAAAATGAAGTTTGTGTGCAAAATCGGCAACGTTGCCCTTTAAGTTAGCTGTACAGGAAGGCCCATGCCGGCACACAGCACCTCAATGAAATGGACCCACAATTAATGTTATTACCTTTAACTGCATTAACCACCCTAGCGTCCCTACTGACACATTTTCAAAAAACGTCTAAAGTGCTATATATATACAGTATAGGGCTTAAGATGACTCGACCAAATATCCACTGTGAAACGGGTCCATGCTGTATTTGGTTCACTGTAGATTTGACACACACAGGGTGGCTACATGTCACATTCTAACCATTCTGACCTCATCATGTGTCGTAACCAGGACAACCTGGTGTTTGTCGTGGGGAAGATGGACGGGCTGATGGTCGTGAGTGGGCGGAGACACAACGCTGACGACGTGGTCGCCACGGCGCTGGCTGTGGAACCCATGAAGTTTGTTTACAGGGGGAGGTGAGGAGGACGTTTAAAAACTACTGTTAAATGTTTCCATGTACAACTTCAGAATGCACTATTTATGTGCTATTTCAGTCACTGCGAACCAGACATGTAGCAAGGAGTGTTGCCAGATTCTGTGAGAGAAACAAGCAACCAGGTCTAGGAAAACCAGCCCAAAAGAAGCGACTATGGGCCACATGAGCACTTTAACATATACATCAGCTATTTGTAAATAGCTACAAGCTCACAACGCGTCGCATCGCGACGCGTTGTGAGCTTGTAGATCTGCTATTTTCAAAAAAGAATTTGCGGGGAAATTATAACAAGCAGATCTGGCAACCCTGGTAGCGAGGAGCAATGATACATGATATCATGGCGGTGGGTATTTGGTGTCATGCCATAAACCCAGACTTAACCCCCCCCCCCCCCCCATACATCATGGCCTCCAGTGTGTTTTTGCTTTTATAACATGGTTGCCAGAAATTGGCAGCAAGATTCACCCACAGTTTTAACCATTGCTAACCAAAAGCTACAGTAGCATACCTGTGGGTTATTGAAATGTTGAAATTATGAGGAAAAACTGCGAATTTCAATGTGTTTCAGTGTGGAGTTCCAATTGGACTGTTGTAATGTACTGTGCTTTCCAGGATAGCAGTGTTTTCCGTGGCCGTGCTTCATGACGAGAGGATCGTCGTGGTGGCTGAACAGAGACCAGACGCCTCTGAAGAAGACAGCTTCCAGTGGATGAGCCGTGTCCTTCAGGTAATGCACTGACCCTCGTCTCCTTTAACACAGATAAGACACCCCAGGTCTTCATTCAGAGGTACAGGTTATTTTAATATTTAATGCCTGCCCTCTCTTTAGGTTAAGTTATGGGCATCCTGGTGTCTCAATCATATCATATCACATACAGTAGCCACAGACCTAAAAATAACGACCTGTATTTAAATCTGCTATAGCCTCTGTAGTCTATAATGTACATTGCATAATTATGGTATATTTTAGCTGATATATGCTTATATATTTTTCAGTAAATAGTTAATACATAAATAAATACAGAATTTGTAAATTTTGCTGTTGCTATTCATTGTAATTGACCCCACAGAGACAAATGCCTCGTACGTACAGACATACCTGGCAAAACATGTTATTCTGATTCTGATAAAGCAGAAATGGCCCACAATAATACAAAACAAACCATTGATGTGCTTATGTAGAATCGATAAACCAGAGAGAAGAGGCAGAACTATTAAGGGTTGAGTGCATGAGAAGAAAACCCAAGGGGCTTTTGAATCAATTCACCTCAAAAAGTGAAAGGACTAACTTGGACAACAGGGGTCCCACGGGATGGCAACTGCCACCCCCTAGTGTTCGCATTTAACTTCAAATTCAGTTATTTTGTGCACATTTTCTCTACCTGTGTTAATACACATGACGATAAAGTTGAACTTGAACTTCAACACTGTATCTCTCTTCATCCCAGGCCATAGACAGCATACATCAGGTAGGGGTGTACTGCTTGGCGCTGGTCCCTGCCAACACGCTACCCAAGGCCCCGTTGGGCGGTATTCACATCTCAGAGACCAAGCAGCGCTTCCTGGAGGGGGCCCTGCATCCGTGCAACGTACTCATGTGCCCCCACACCTGTGTCACCAACCTGCCCAAGCCACGACAAAAACAGCCAGGTACGTCACTGACTGGTGGAATAAACAGAGACAAAACATCACATAACGGCCTTTTCACATGGGAAGCGATTCACACGTCTTGTAATAAACTTTCAATGAGAGGTGAGCGGGCAGGTAAGGAGGCGCGGGCAATCAGACAGGCGTAGCGACAAGCGGGTGCGATCCTGTGAAACTGTCGCGTCCGTGCACGTCTCACACACACGCCTGCCTGCCTGCTGCAGTTGAAATGTGTTTCAACTTTTTGACTGTGTGTGTGTGTACACATGCACTTCCATTTATATATATATATATATACCCTACCCAGGAAAGGGGGCGTGGCTGTGGAAAGGGGGCGCGGCTGTAAAAAGAAAAGGCTAAGAGATGGTGCTATATTTCTCAAATACTTTAACCAGGAAGTGAATGGAGCAGTAAATCTTGGGATCACGTTATCTCCTGGTTCTGTGTGAATAAATACAAAAAAACGTTTAATACTGTAGCACAATAACCTCTTCTACCTCATTTATTTGTGTGTTCTTGTTTTGATTTTCCTTTTTATCTGCTGATGATAACAATGATATTAACAATGATGGTGATGGTTCTGGTGTTCTGAACAGAGGTCGGCCCAGCTTCTATGATAGTGGGCAACCTGGTCGCGGGCAAGAGGATAGCCCAGGCCTGCGGGAGGGACGTGGGACAACTAGAGGACAATGACCAGGCACGTAAGGTAGAGAACCATCCTCATTTCATTTCTCTCCATCACATCTACACCACACAGGTAAGGATCAGCAACTGATTCTGACATAACTGTTGTTGACAAAGTCGGCACGCTTTAACTCTTTAAGACCGGGAACCGCATCTGTGTGTCATTTTTAGATGTCGTTGGGCTATTCAAAAATAGCAGATATACAAGCTCATAGCACGGCACCGAGTGCCGCGCTATGAGCTTGTAGATCTGCTATTTTGGAAAAATCATGAAAAGTTGTGCAAATATTTTCAAAGATTTTCTGTTTTTTTTTCGGACATTTGTAACTCAAATCTTTGCTTCTGGGGGTTCCTGGAACTAAATATTTGACAAATGTTCGCTTTAAAAAATATATAATCCAAGATTTTGCCACGAATTTTCATAATAAAAAATATAGCAGAAAATAGCAGATCTACATTACATTACAGTCATTTAGCAGACGCTTTTATCCAAAGCGACTTATAATAAGTGTATTCAACATAGGTAGGGAACGAAAACTACTAATCACCAGAAGTCTTTAGTGCATTTTCTGCAAAAACAAGGAACCAAGAGTATACCTAGCGCTAAGGTAAAAGTGCAATATATCAGCTACCTATTTCCTTAAACAGATGAGACAAAATAGCTAAATCAAATGAGCATGAGCTAAAACAAATAAGTGTATCGACTAAACAAGATCCAATAAACAATACAACAATAGAAAACAAGCGTTCGTACAACTAGTTAACAACAAGTAGGTCAGGCAGAGAGGAAGGGTAGTGTTTCCTGAAGAGGTGGGTTTTCAGCCTGCGGCGAAATATGGGCAGTGACTCTGCTGTCCTAACATCAGTGGGAAGTTCATTCCACCACTGTGGGGCCAGAACAGAAAAGAGTCGTGACCGTGTGGATCGGCCAGAAGGACCCTTGAGTGACGAGGCAATCAGTCGCCCCGAGGTGGCAGACCGAAGTGGTCGGGCAGGGGTGTAGGCATCGACCATAGCCCGGAGGTAAGAAGGAGCTGTTCCTTTCACTGCCCTATAGGCTAGCACCAGGGTTTTGAACTGGATGCGAGCCGCTATGAGCTTGTAGATCTGCTATTTTTGAATAGCCAAAGAAATCTTAGAATGACACACAGATGCGTTCCCGGTCTGAATGGGGTAACGCAACAAATGGCCCTGTATGCATTTCTGATTTTAAGTTTGACCCAGATCCATTTCATACTCTTTCCCAAGGCCATCAACACTGCTCTTCATAATAATCATAATGTCCAACCCCACTGTGTTCATTTTAAATCAGCACCACTTGTTTTACTCTTATTATTATTATAGTATCAGCGGCATGTGTCTGACACTCTCCTGTTTCTCTTACCTCAACAGTTCCTCTACATGCAGGACGTGCTGCAGTGGAGAGCCCAGGCCACACCAGACCACCCTCTGTTCCTGGTGCTCAATGCTAAGGTACTTCATTATTGTTTCCCCCCCATGTATTTTTATTAAAGGAATAATTCACCCCCAAAATTACTTTTTATTTTATTTGTATCAATTACTCACCCTGTGATGCCTTAAAAATACATTAAGTTAATAGATGACTAAGTTTAACATCTAAACTATATTTAAAAAAAGGTTTATAAATATCACTCGTAGGCACGTAGGTTTCAGCACAGTTCAAACTAGGACTGGTAACTTTCCTCAGAAATGATATTCGAATATTGGTCTTAAAAATTGGCAGATATTGGAATATATTCGAATATTATTATTAAAAATATTTATATATTTTTTAAATGTTTATTTTACAGGGACAATACAAAACACAATGTATCAAGTGCTCGGATCCAATAATACATTGTTTTTTGTATTGTCCCTGTCAAATAAACATTACAAAAAAATTATAATAAATACATTTGAATATTAATTTTCATATTCGAATATACATATTTTCCCCATATTCGAGGAATATTCTAAATTCGAATATTAATTTACCAGCCCTAGTTCAAACACGCACTCACTCAAGCTTGCTTCTCTGTTTGAGTGAAAATGTTTGTGTTTTGGAGGTACTAAACATAAGACTGGATACATGACTCTTGGTTTATACTTTGAGAATTGTTTGAGAGTTTCTAAACAGATTTATTATATAGTTTTGCTGCTGTTAAACTTGGACATATTCCATTACGGCCACCAATTATCTTACAGATCAAAAATTATTCGTTAAAATAAAATGAAATGTGCTACATGAATGAGGTTTCACGAAGAACGCTTATTCTCATTATTTGTGTAAAGCCTAATTTATTCCACCAAGGAGTCGCTCACCAAAAATAACGCATTTTCAAACATTCGAAAAACAGGATGCGAGCTTAACACGTGTTGTTGTGGTCTTGTGTCCCCCAGGGCACGGTAGCAAGCACAGCCTCATGTCTGCAGCTGCACAAGCGGGCAGAGCGGGTTGCTGTGGCACTGATGGAGAAGGGCCGCCTCAACACTGGAGACCACGTAGCACTGGTGTATCCACCAGGTAAAGGGACCTCAGTGTGATCTGACCTCTAGCATCTCACCCGTACCTTGTTGGTACTTCATACAGTACCTGAATTACATCATAATAATACAAATAAGAATAATATATTTTTTAGATGTATCATTTTGTTTTATTCACCCATCAAGACCTGAGACCGATTCTACAAATGTCTTCTA
This sequence comes from Gymnoscopelus braueri, assembly GCF_963280865.1. Taxonomy (NCBI): domain Eukaryota; kingdom Metazoa; phylum Chordata; class Actinopteri; order Myctophiformes; family Myctophidae; genus Gymnoscopelus; species Gymnoscopelus braueri. The sequence continues at coordinate 36,697,617 of NC_137618.1, forward strand.
AATCCTAACAGTTTTCTGAAAAACTTATGTGTCTATATCAGTGGTGCTCAAACTTTTTCATGTCAAGGACCCCCAAAATATGTATTTGGCCCCCATCTCAAAATGTATTGTTGCAGGGACCCCCAGAAGCAAAGATTTGAGTTACAAATGTTCGCTTTAAAAATATATGTTTTCAAAGATTTGCACAAATTTTCACAGTTTTTCAAAAATAGCCAAAGAAATCGAAAATGACAGAGATGCGTTCCAGGTCTTAATGGGTTAAATAAAAGTATCTATTATGCTCGTACATCCCCCGAAGAAATTCGGACCACCAAACATAATAAAGTTGATTTACAGGCTCATCGTATGCACAGCAGATAATCACCACTGCCCCTGTTTTCTTCACGTGTGTTTGTCCAGGGATTGACCTGATTGCCACCTTCTATGGCTGTCTTTACGCCGGCTGTGTCCCGGTCACCGTGAGACCGCCTCACCCACAGAACCTAGCCACCACCCTGCCCACCGTCAAGATGATTGTTGAGGTAACACTTCAATGCGTAGGTGTAGGCCTCAGTCCAAAATTCGACACCTTCAATCTGATAGCTCGACTGAGGGGAGGATTTTACAATCTACAACTACATGTTGCTTCATCACCTTGCTAAACTAATGGCCTAAGTCATTTTTGGAGGAAAATGATATTTTTGCCTAAGTCAGCTCCTCATGACACTGGCCACCTCTGGTAAAATCGTCTATCTCCTAATTGAAAAGGATCATGCTGTTCCCTCCCCTTTTAGTATAATGGCCTAACTCCCTAGTGTGACTTAGGCCAAAATAGACTTTTTTTTTTGGCCTAAGTCACATGGTTTTGTGACTTAGGCCAAATTATTTACTGATTTTTAAAGTTTTTTTTTGGCCTAAATCAGATTTAATCCTATTTAAACCTATTTAAATCTCTTATGCTACATAACTGACAGACAGTGTTATTTTTATTTTAATATACATAATTTGTTATAAACATTTTGGGTGAAATGATTACGAAATATCATATAGTTTTGTTTTGGATCAGTTTTTTATTTTTCCTGAAAAACGTTTAAAAAAATGACATAGGCCATTAGTTTAGCAAGGTGACGTTATGTAGTCGAACTGCTCTGTCACAGACAATATACACAGCATAACATATGAAAACATATCTGTACATACTGAACTGTATATCTTTGTGTGTGTATATGCATGACAGACACCCTCTGTAGACAGTTTTAAAGCACAGCTCAAGACTTATTTCTTCACTCTTGCTTTTAGTTGATTCTGTTTCTTCTGAATCTCTGTGTTGTTATTTCTGTCTTTACTGTTTTGCTTGACCCACTGCCTCTTATTTTTAGCCATTATTTCTTGCCACTGTATTTTTTTTCCGCCATTGCTCTATTGTTTTACTTGTTTTGCTTGACCCACTGCCTTTTATTTTTAGCCATTATTTCTTGCCACAGTTTTTTTTGCCATTGCTCTATTGTTGCCATTGCTCTAATGTTTTGTTTTTTTGCTCTGTGTTTTGTTTTTAGTTTTTCTTGCTCTTGTAAAGCACTTTGAGCTGCATTTATGTCATGAAAGGTGCTATATGTAAATACAGTTTATTATTATTATTACTATGACAGGTCAGTAAGTCGGTGTGTATCCTGACCACTCAAGCAATAATGAAGCTGCTGAGATCCAAAGAGGCTGCGGCCGCTGTGGACATCAAGAGCTGGCCCATGGTGCTGGACACAGGTGATACGCACGCGCACGCGCACACACACACACGCACACGCACACGCACACGCACACGCACACACACACTCAGAGCCACTAATACACCATGATAACTTCTACAAATAGCATTCTCTTGTCTGGCTAGCAACTGTGAAAGCTACTTTATATTTTGTCAAACCCATGACGTACCACAGAAATGCCATATTTTCAACTGAAAAAAGTGTTGTCCTTTCAGACTAAATGCAAATTTGCCTGTAGGCTACATTTATACTGGGTCAAAGAAAAACAGCCAGCACACTCATCAACCTTCATTTATTTCAGCAGTCCCATAGAGTGAGAGTACATTTACACGGGGGACAAATTGAGCATTGACTGCTGGAGGTTAAACGATTTTTAACCTCTAACAAAATAATGCACTTTACTAAATGGCTTTTTGACAGTCCCTCCTAAATTGACAGTAGCCATAAATAGTGTTTCACAATATGCATCTGTGTAGCGCTGCAAGCGAAGATAAATACGTATATAACAATAACAGTTGGCTGATGGACATTAAACGATGATGACGACTCATTCATTTTCTTACTCGCTCCTCTCACTCTGTTTGCCAGATGACCTCCCTAGGAAGAAGAGCCCTCAGATCTACAAGCCTCCCACACCAGAGATGTTGGCATACCTAGACTTCAGCGTGTCAACAACAGGCATCCTAGCAGGGGTCAAGGTACAGGAATGACCACATAAACAAAGTGTGGTTGAATCACTTATGAATCTGCTGGCGTCTCTTCATTGGTTTTAACCTTATTCATGCCTTTTTAAAATGGTTAAGATCTGCTGCCAGTGAAAACCAGCCAGTATAAATGCCATGGCTAACCTTGTGAAAACTCACAAAACTGAAACATGTATATAAAATAAAAATGTAGGCTTGGTTCAATGATGATAAGACAATGTGATTTGGGTGGGAATCTACAACTTACTATGAAAGTTAGTTTTTCCCTCTGTGCATGTCTCCTTGAAACACGCTTGGATCCGCCATGTGTAAAACATACATTGCAGACATTGTATTATGTCTATTGTCTGTAGGCTAAGATAGTCAGATAGTCCACTATGTGATGGAGACTGTAGTTTAGTTTTAGTCTAATGCAGGGGTTCCCAAATCTTATCAGCTCGAGACCTAAAAGACAAATTGGGTGTCTCCCCGGGACCCAAAATTACGAAGCTTAAGTACATTATGAAATGACCACTTAAGCCCTATTTCAAAATAGGGAAAATAGCCGATTTACAAGCTCATAGAGCATTGCATCGCAGGTAGATCTGCTATTTTCACGATTTCCGAAAAAATAAGAAATATTTTGTTAAAATTAATGTCAGAAAACCTTTTTTAAGAAAGAAAATTGTGGTTGTCCTTGGCGTCCCTTCACGTTCCCTCCCGTCTGTTCCAGATGTCGCACGCCGCCACCAGTGCCTTGTGTCGCTCCATCAAGCTGCAGTGTGAGCTGTACCCCTCTCGGCAGATCGCCATCTGTCTGGACCCCTACTGTGGCCTGGGGTTCGCTCTCTGGTGCCTTTGCAGGTAAATATAATAATTATGTAATCCAAAAGAAGCACTAAATTGTGCCGAATATTGTTGATAATCGATTATTGTAATAATCGATAATAATAAAATAATTGATTAATGATCTATCTATTTTTGACATGTCATTATAGGCGAAAACAAAACAACATATATATATATATTTCAAGGGTTAGGGTAAGCTTGTAGATCAGCTATTTTCACTATTGTTGTGTCGTGCAACGATTTATAAAATAGGGCTAAAGTGGTTAATAGATTCGTTGATATATACATTCTTTAACAAAAATGTAATAAAACACGATCAATTATTCAATGAATCAAATAATGTAGTAATCGGTAGAATAACCACTAAGAAAATAATCGATAGTTGCAGCATAGAATATTAATAAATGTGTGTGTGTGTGTGTGTGTGTGTGTGTGTGTGTGTGTGTGTGTGTGTGTGTGTGTGTGTGTGTGTGTGTGTGTGTGTGTGTGTGTGTGTGTAGTGTGTACTCGGGCCATCAGTCCATCCTGGTGCCTCCGTTGGAGCTGGAGAGCAACGTGTCTCTGTGGCTCTCAGCGGTCAGCCAGTACAAGGTGCGCGTCACGTTCTGCTCCTACTCCGTCATGGAGATGTGCACTAAAGGCCTGGGCTCACAGACGGAAGCACTTCGGGTCAGTAGCTCTCTCTCTCACTGTTACAAACTGGCAGCCGACTTTAACCACTTGAACCCTAGCATCCCTATTCTGCGGGGGGGGGGGGGGGGGGGACATTCGCCGGAAATAGCACATCTACAAGCTCACACCGTATCGCACACAACATGACACATTGTGCGCTTGCAATTTAGATCGTCTATTTTTGGTGAAGAGATTGTAGAGGGGGAAAAAACAGCGCTAGTAAAGCATGTACGAAATACAGAGCTGTCCCTGGTCAACTAGTGTATTCGTTTACTAAGTATAGAGGGTTTAACCCATTAAGACCTGAGGCCAATTCTAAAAATGTTTTCAAAATCCAAAACGTTTTTTGAAAAAATATATTCAAAGATTTGAAAAATAAATCACGTAAAAATGAATAAATAGCAGATCTAGTGCCGCGCTATGAGCTTGTATATCTGCTATTTTTGAATAGCCAAAGCAATCTAAAATGACACGGATGCATTCCCGGTCTTAATGGGTTTAAGTGGTTAAAAGCACAGCACAGTTGCCATGATTATAAAGCTGTTACATCTGCATGTTGGAAGAAGGTAACATTTTAAGGTTTCTATTTCTTTCTTTCTTTCTTTTCTTTATTTTTTTACACGCCGAAGTTACGTAACGTGAACCTGTCGTGCGTGCGGACGTGCATGGTGGTGGCGGAGGAGAGGCCCCGCATTGCTCTCACCCAGTCCTTCTCCAAGATCTTCAAGGACTTGGGCTTGTCGCCGCGCGCCGTCAGCACCACGTTCGGCTGCAGGGTCAACGTGGCGGTCTGTTTGCAGGTGAGTGAGTACCAGTTTGGAGGGTTGTAGAGGTTAGAGGTTCTAGAGTCGACAGTGCTGACTGACAAAGTAGCAATGCGTAATGGATACTAATTAATAAGTACTGTAACTTATTCTCGAATGGAAAAAAAGTTTCAAGCCACTGCCAGCGATTCCGAGTGTTTTTAGTAACCTTTGAAAAATCATACAGGGGTCTCGGAGAATCGTAGGGGAAAAAAAGCGTGCCGTCCTATAACACTAGACTAAACCAGCTTCTTTTTGTTGTGATCACGTGATTTCTGGGTGTACTCTTCTTGGGTGATCCTGGGATCATTCACATGCTGCGGAAGAGCGCCCTCTATCATAAAACCACTGAAAACACAAATCTCATCATTCTTGTTGGCAGTCAAACAGCCTTATGGTTGTATGTCCACCAAGTGTTTTTTCTTGCTGAAAATGCAATGTGCTCTCCTTAAATTGTGAAAGACTGAACAGAATAGATGCTCAGCGCCTCATCACGCCGCATATTTACGCTATGCTGGAAACGGCAGTAGCTGATGTTTCCAGCATAGCTTGAATACGCAGCGCTCCCATTGGGAACAATTGAAAACATACACAGCTCAGGAAAAAGCTCCTCTGGGTCAAAGGTGGTAATCCTGTTCTGACCCTCTTGTAAAGACCAGACTTCACACAACCCGTCAGAGTAAAGTTTGATAGATTGGCTAGTTTTTGGCTGAGGTGAAAGCATGTTTGTGTGCCCAGGGTAAATCGCACCGAGTTTGGAAGCACTAAGAGTGTTTACTGAATTGCTGTGAACAGAGATGTGATGTGATGCCAAAGAAAGATCGGAAAAAACATGAAAATGGAATATGATTATGTAATAATGTTATTAAACGAAAACCCACAGCATCACATGCGGAGCCAAAATGCACTCTTTTATTATTGTTTCTTCTTTTTCTGTCTATCTCTACCTTTTCTTATCCTTTCTTTTCCCTGAGTCTCTGTCTGGTGTGTATACATGTATGTGTGTCTGTGTGGGTGTGTGTGGATGCATGTGTTCCTGCTGTTATGCATGCGTGGTGCACGTGTGTCTCTATACGTGTATATTATCTCTTTCTCTTTGTGTTCTTGCCCTGTTCCGTCTCATCAGCCCAACAGGCTGGGCAAGCTGGCCGAGCAGGTAAAGTGAGAAAAGAGAGGCTGCTCTCTCACATGGCTGCTGATGCCCCTGGGTTCATGTGTGTGCGTGTTTGTGTGCATGTGCGTGCGCGTGCGTGTCTTTTTTCTGCATGACCTCTGAGATGTCTAACCTCGATTTTTCTCAAAAGCTCCAGCTCAACCTAGTGCCCCCACCCCATTTGTTTTTAGCTGAATCTAATCTGTAAAGGCTGGGCCAGAACCATTGCTTTTTGATAAGGTGTGTGTGTGTGTGTGTGTGTGTGTGTGTGTGTGTGTGTGTGTGTGTGTGTGTGTGTGTGTGTGTGTGTGTGTGTGTGTGTGTGTGTGTGTGTGTGTGTGTGTGTGTGTGTGCGCGTGCGCGCGCGCGTGCGTATGCGTGTGTGTGTGCGTGATGCACTATGTCCTTGCCTAGCAGCATGAGTTTTGCAGTGGTGAAGAAGTTTGAGAAACGGTCTCTGAACTCAAACACTGTGATGCGTTTATGATCAGAGCCACTGATCTACCACACACCCTCCTTCTTTCTATTGGATCAATAAACACTGTCATTAGGTTTATACAATTTTTTTTTTTTTTTTGCATCATTATTAATTGCAGTTGTCAGAAAAAGATTTTGCAATTAATAAGAGTGATCCAAATGATGACTCTGATTGATTGCAAAGACTCTGTCCTTGGAATCAATTGCTGAAATGCTTTAACGTTGCGACCTCTGTTTGAATACATATGCTCATTATTCCCTTGCTTAATTAGAGCTTAATCCCTTGCTCAGAGTACCATTATAGCCTTTTACCAAGGCTCATTGCTAGCTTTATACTGACAGAAATTAAATGGTTAACATGGCTGTAATAAGTACAGCCATGTACTTATTCCTTATTTCTCCTGCAGAGAAAACACAGACTTTTGATATCAGTGTATTTCTGAATATCATAGTCCAGCTGGCTGGCTTATGGCTGCCACCCTGCTTTGTCAACAGCTCTGCAAATAGTGGCATATTCAGCAGCTTCCACCTTCCTTCCACCCAGGCAAGACCCAGTCTGCAATGTCTGTAGCAATATTTAGGTTTTAAGACGTAGAGACTGATGGCCCATTCTGTCTGTCTTTCTCCAGGGCACGGCAGGACCAGACCCCACCACTGTGTACCTAGACATGAGAGCACTACGGCATGACAGGTAGGTGGCACCACTGAGGCATCTCCCACTGTGAACACTAAAAATTGAATTGCTTGACCATTATGCTTTTTACCACTTAAAGGTTTTTTTTTTTTTTTTGTCGCATTCCTAAGCCAATAATTTGATGAACAGCATTCCGGTAGGAGACACAAAGAGTCTCCTTTGTGTCTCCTACCGGAACCGCTGCCTACCGGTCCGCTGGTCATCAAATTATTGGCTTAGGAATAAAAAAATAAAAAAATATCCATGAATTCAAGCCTCCATGAGGTGACTAATCGATAGATTTTTTGGGGTGAACTATCCCTTTAAGCCATCTATACTTAGTTGTATGAGGAATAACGAAAATAGCCAATCTACAAGCTTGTGGTCAGCTATTTACTAAATGTTTGGCAATGTTGTGTGTATATACAGTACAAATGCAATTAAAAAAATACATATATATACACATACATACATATAATAGGAAACCAGGGTTAATACATGTTGTTGTATTATGTTTTTGTAACTATAGTATGTATTATGTCTTCCTCAGGGTTCGTCTAGTAGAAAGAGGTTCACCGCACAGCTTACCGCTAATGGAGTCTGGGAAGGTACGACACCATGAAAGCATAAACGACTGAATGTCATTACTGTGACTGTGAAACAAATGGTCTTGGTTCCTTTTTTCTCCCCCCGTCTTCCTAACGTGATGTTACTGATGTCTTAATATGAATGAATGAAAAACAGTCAATGTCTGACCCCTCCAGATCCTTCCAGGAGTGAAAGTAATCATCGCCAACACAGAGACTAAAGGACCGTTGGGTGACTCCCATTTAGGAGAGGTGAGAGAAGTTCATTCTGTAGCAGTGGTGTTTTCAGTTGATTTATTGATGCTACAGTATGTGTTTTTCACTTGAAAGTCAGTTATTTTCAGCGTGTGACACTGTCATGTGATAAAGTCTACATTAGGCTTCTTTTGGTGAAGGTGCATTGGTTTAAAATTAGATGAGTCTCAGTGCATCGTAGTGGAGTTGTACATGGGGCTATACGTAAAGTGAAAGTACCTGAATAAATGTACATTCAGGCATGCAAACAGCCCCGAGGTGAAAAAGGTGACAACATGTTGTTTTCTTTCGGGTCAGGTGTCACACAATTGCCCTATTTGAGTTCAAAAAGGTGACTGTAGCTGAAAAGTGACACTTTTGCATGTCTGTACATTAGGGACTTTCCACCACTGCTCCGTGACAGCCCCTCTCCCATGTGTCGTAATTCTTTCATGCATGTGTCATTTTTAGATTTCTTTGGCTATTCAAAAAATAGCAGATCTACAAGCTCTACGAGCTTGTAGATCTGCTATTTTAGAAAAATCGTGAACGTTTGTGCAAATCTTTGAATATATATATATATTTTAAAGCAAACATTTGTAACTCAAATCTTTGCTTCTGGGGATTCTACAAATGTCTAAATCGTGACAGTTTTCTGAAAAACGTATGGTGCTACAATATCAGTGGTTCTCAAACATTTTCATTTATATGTATGTATCTCCAAATATTTAGTTCCATGGACAAAGATTTGAGTTACAAATGTTTGCTTTAAAAATATATATTCAAAGATTTGCAAAAAAAATCTAGATTTTTCAAAAAATAGCAGATCTACAAGCTCAAATGCGTTCCCGGTCTTAATGGGTTAATGCAATATTTTCTATTATGTTATGCAGTGCGTTTTGCCTCGTCATCTTCATGCCTTATTTTCTCCCGCATCTGTGTTCCCAGGTATGGGTGAGCAGTCCTCACAACGCCACGGGCTACTACACAGTGTACGGCGAGGAGGCGCTACACGCCGACCACTTCAACACCAAGCTCAGCTTCGGCGACACTCAGACTGTGTGGGCGAGAACAGGATACCTGGGCTTCCTGAGACGCACCGAACTCACCGATGCCAGCGGAGGTGAGGACCACCGCTAAGGCTAATGCTAAAACAGTGGTTCTCAAACCTTTTCATGTCAAGGACCCCCGAATTAATTTGGCCACATGATCCCCATCTGAAAATATGTTGTGCCAGGGACCCCCATACAAGATTTGAGTTGTTAAAGTGTTATATAATATAATATTCCAAAATCACATACTTTTGAAAATAGCCAATTAGGATTTAAGTGGTTTAACAGATTTGATGATGCTACAGTATATTAACACAGTTTCGCTGGGGACCCCCTGGAACCCCTGGGGGTCCCCAGACCCCTCTTTGAGAACCACTGTGCTTTATGGAAAATGTATCGGTATCATCACCGGCCCACTACAACTGTATCACAGTAGTAGAATGACATAATAACACTTCTGCTACCTACATAATATAACATCACACCCCAGATATCAGTTTGATTTCATGAAGATAACACAAAGCCATTGTGGGTGTTTTTTAATCCTTAATTTAACCAGGCTAAGACACATAAGTGTGTGTATGTGTCTTGCAGAACGCCATGATGCCTTGTATGTGGTGGGCTCCCTAGACGAGACCCTGGAGCTCAGAGGAATGAGGTATCATCCCATTGACATTGAGACCTCTGTCATCCGCTCACACAAGAGCATAGCTGAGTGGTAAGTTCTGAATTCATCTCATGTGCCATACCAATTGCTCAGGTGTGACAGATAGATCCTTCTCTGTCACTTATCCACTTAAGGCGCCGCCTCTTTGGTAACTTTTCATTGTCGTTTAGCATATTCTGCTGTGTCATTTTCACTGTTCCCTTTCATATTCAACTTTATTATTGATGGGAGCAATTCTTATCTCAATACAGCAACAACAGCAAACATAGTGACAAATACTGAAATTGTAATACAAAGAAAAAAGACAATAGTGTAACAAACGTTATAAAAGCAGAATAAGCTAAACTTTCTAGTCCAAGTAATGTTAGCCTTATAGCTGAATGAAATAAAGCCTAGAATCTGAACTTGAACCTGATAAGAATTTTATTTCCATGTCAGAGCCTGCTGCCACCTATTTGAATAAAGCTGCAAAATGTCAGACATGCATTGGTTTGACCAACCTAATGCAAAGCCATCCTGTTCTTAACGTCCTCTTCTTTCCCCATGCCTTCCCCTTCGGTGTTCTACCTTGACCCCCCTCTCTTTCCTCTTTCTCCTCCTCTCCCCTCCGTCCAGTGCTGTGTTCACGTGGACCAACCTGCTGGTGGTGGTGGTGGAGCTGGAGGGCTCGGAGCAGGAGGCCCTTGACCTGGTGTCCCTCGTCACCAACGTGGTTCTGGAGGAGCATTACCTCATCGTCGGGGTGGTGGTGGTGGTCGACCCCGGGGTCATCCCCATCAACTCGCGGGGCGAGAAGCAACGCATGCACCTGAGGGACGGCTTCCTGGCCGACCAGCTGGATCCCATCTACGTGGCGTATAACATGTGAGGGCTGGGGCGGGGCGTCTTGCATCGGCAGAAGATGGGACATTAATAATGGGGCTTATAGCTTATGTGCGTCAAACGTCAGGTTTATCGTATCTGGAGAGCAGGACAAGAGTTCCTGGCGTCAGTGAGGCTTGTGTGGACAGACAGCCAGAGGCAATCATATGTGACCCATAACACATGAAAAGGTGAATGAGGACAATGACAACAAAGCGTCACATGGATGGAAAGTTAAAGAGTGTCATCTCTCTCTCATCTGACTTGTGAAACAGACTATGCTTACACTACGGTGGGTTTTGTATGAATAGCAGATTGTATAACTTTGATCCCAGGGCGGCTGATAGCCAAGCAGATGGTTATAGTACAATAATACTCTGTGCCATTACCATTTATTTTTTCTTTTGTAAAACTATGAATGTCAGTTGCGTTTGCCATACTGTACACTTGTGCCATAGCACACCGTTGCACACAGTACCAATACCCTGGCTCAAACAGCCGCACATGTTTAACATTTCACGTTTGCATAGCCTTGTTGCGTTGCGTTCTGGTTGGTGTGCCATTCTGAATGTTGCAAATGGAAATATATGACATGGGGTTTTTTCAATCAGTTAAGCAGGAACAGTTCTACAGTATATGACACACGTATATGTCCAAAATGAAATGTTACCCACCTTGTCTTTTAACTCGAGTCTTGTTCTTAAATAATCAGGAAATTCTGGTAAATGTTACCCCCATTCTTATGTTTTAACTGCAGAGTCATGTTCTTAAATCTTCAGGACGTTTTGGTGCTGCTGGTTGCAGCACCAAATGTCAGTGTCGTTTATTAAGTAATTTAGAAAGATTATTGTGGTTCCACCCTTAACTTCCTCAGTTCTTTTCAAAGTATGTGACCTCATGTAGCATTTTTATCAGAACAAATACGCAATATGAGTAACATTACACATGTTGCTTTGAGTGACTGCAGACAGGCCATGTTCATGTGATCATTTGAACACGAGAGATGGAGAGCCCAATCATTCATGCATTAGCAACTTGTAAGCCAAATGTAATGTCTTGAATTAAGCCTTAAGTATTTAACAGACGCCTGTTCCTCTCCCAGCTCACGTTCAACTTGATTTCAATAAGGTCCTCAGCTGTTTGATAGGAAATGAAGCGAAAGGAGAGTATTGGTTTATTTTGGTGTTTTTTTTTTTTACTAAAATGGCTATACTTGATATGAACATCAACCATTACAAACCCAAATTATTTAGTTCTGTGAATGATTGTTAAGAATGATACATCTTCTACACAAACTGACAAAAGAAAAGGTAGTCAATGTGGGTTCGATGCAGAATGTCAGATTTGAGTGCCATCAACATTGAACGAGTGTTTGCAAATGTTGAGTTGCATGTACTGAACAAGGCAAGTATTTCATGTGCTTTGCTTAAACAGTAAAGTCTGGCGCGTTTACCTGTTTAAACGAACACTCCAGATTGTACTGTGTACCTTCTCCTCCTTCCTCATATCATGTTAAAGATCACAGTATGGTCGTTCCTTTTATATGTGCACACCACTTTGGAAACAGGCAGCTAGCCTGCTGTAAGTATGTACAGGTTTTGTGTAAGTTATTAATAGATAGTGGACACGTGTGGCGGGTTCATCAGAAGATCTACAGTAGGACAAAGACTGAATCTGGTTAATATGAACCCCACCCCCTTACTAACTAGAATTTGGAAGAGTTTCTCGCTCATGGAGACGATGGAGGAACAAGAAACGTGATGAGCCCTGTAAACATTTTGTATTGTACAAACACTGGGAACAGGCCACTTCCAAAAGGAGACAAAGCACACACTCCCCTAACACAAGGAGAAGACTGTTCTATTCTGGTGACTGTTGAGATCTCACCTCCTTCACAGCATTCTCGTTTAACATTATGGAAGGATACACTCGTCTGATATACGATTAGCTGTCATTATTTTCATAACATGATTTCTTAATGAATAAATAAAAAATACAATGCTTTTAACTTGAACGTGTTGGTCTCCTCTGCAAGTAGCCTATGGAGTTAAGTTTTTTTTTAGTTAATGCCTGTGTTTTGGATCAATTAAACTGCAGTCTACTCTGTACACATCAGAGTTAAGCTGTGGGTATGTGAGCTCAGATAATTACCTTGTTTCACATCAGAGACTATGATGTCTAAGGTGGCAATACAGTCTATCCAAAAAGACCTCTGGCGCACGCTTCTGTTTCTTTAATGATGTGCAATATACAGTACATCAGATTTAGGTGTTCGTTTTTGCTTGTTTTAGTTCATATATTTAACTTTTTGCATGTTATTCTTTTGTGACAGTAAGGGGGGGAATGACAATTCCAGGCAGGCACAGTATTCTATTCTACAGTAAGTATTCACAGTGAATGTGGCCCCTGAAAAGGGATTAATACACAGCACCCTCCATACCATGTATTATACGCACGTATTACTGAAGAAAGAAAAATGCACATAGCAAGTGCAAATTTACTAATGACTAACCATGCCACCCTCTGCCTTTACATTCGGATACATAAGAAATCACAGCTCTGAAAATGAAACGGACAAAGGATATGGATGGTTTAAATTTATTTTGTTAAATTCCAGTATTACAATCTCAAAATAAGTTTTCAAACAGAACAATATGAACTTGATGTACAAGCATGCAATTTTATTATATATCAGTGGAAGATGTTTTCATGTGGAAGTTTTTTTCATATTTTCATCACAAAGGAAAATCTGAATTATTGGTCCCTCTATGTATTTATTTTGTTTACAAAGTATACATCAGATCACAATATGTATGGTTGACATTAACAATTTTAACAGTATCTTAGCCTACCATCTTGAATGCTTAATTGACATATGCCTCAATTTGACTGAGAATATCTGATGCCAGCTCCAGTGCTTGAGTTTCATTCTCTGGTTTGAACTGCCCATTGGGAATGAGGGGAGGAGGGTGACAGCTTGGATACTGAGTCTTCTTGGCATTGACTCCCAGTAACTGTAGTTCTTCTACAACCTGGGGCAAATTAATAAACTGAGCTCTGTAGCAGGACATTCTTTCAGCGAGTTGAGTAATGGAGCAGTTGTTGACCTGTTGACCTGTTCTTTTGTACTCTGCAGCAATGAGAGCCTTTTCCACTGCTTGATGGACCTTGAACAGACACCACTCAGTGCTCCCACTGCTTTTGTCTCTGTGAGCGGCTGTGAGATCACAGCGAGCCTGTCTATACCAGCGCTGGGCCTCCTCTCTGTCTGGTCTTGGGACATTTCCATGATGCGTCCAAAAGTTATAACTGAATGAATGATAGTCTCTATGGAACCTCTCGCGACCACATCTGTGGCACATGGCTTCCTGATCCCACTGCTCATAGAAGTCTCTGTAATTTGTGTTCCACCTTGGATGGGAGTCTCTGTCATTTGTGTTCCACCTTGGATGGGAGTCTCTGTCACTTGTGTTCTGCCTTGGATGGGAGTGTCTGTAATTTGTGTTCTGCCTTGGATGGGAGTCTCTGTCACTTGTGTTCTGCCTTGGATGGGAGTCTCTGTCACTTGTGTTCTGCCGTGGCTGGGAGTGTCTGTAATTTGTGTTCTGCCGTGGATGAGAAGAGTTTGACGTTTTGCCTGTCATCAGCCCATCAATTCTGTTCAACAAGTACTTGAATGCTTCAGTGGTGAGCTGATCGTCTTTTGGGTTTTTGTCCGGATGCCATCTCAGGTACAGCCGTTTGATGGCCTTTCCCCTGTCTTCCACAGAAATAGTCCAGATCTCTGCCAAACATTCATCAATTTCCTTTTTGGCCTCCTCAAAAGTTGTGGGTAACGGCCTTGTAGATGATGCTTGCGAAGTATGTGGCACAGAGTGCACTAATGTCTCCAGTTCCATGCAAGTTGGTTTACTCTCCTGTTTTGGCTTCTTCTCTCGTTTAAACTGATATAGATCGAGAGAGCTGACTTCGATGACCTTATCTTCACCAATTTGTATTTTGTATCTGTGTGAATATAATTGTCCAGCAGGCTCTGGCAGCTTCTCAACAATAACTGCATAAATGTACTCCTTGTCTGAAGCATTGTCATTATAGCCAACGTATTCTCCTTCTTCAAAGTTATTGATGATGTTCATATCTAGGGAATCATGCCATTCCTCAGGAATAGCGGTCCCAGGGGCAGTTGAATCAAGAAGAAAGTTCTGAGTTTCAGCACTGTCATGAATTTCGTTCTTAGCCAGTGTTTTCTGAACCTCCTGCAGTGTGTCACACATAAGTAGCTGTCCAAGAACTGGTAGGTGGACTGAGGGAATGCTATTATCTAAGAGAGCATTGATCTCTTTAGTCAGTGTCATGTTGACTTCATTTATCACTTTAAGATCCATGATGTCACTGTGTTTCAAGTAGAAAATGCAACCTTGTGGTCCCTTTTCAACATTGACCTCCGTTTCAGCCTTGGTGTCATTTAGTGGTTGTTGATCAAACCAAAGCTCTGTTTCAAGGCTTTTGCAGCAGACCATCTGAATGCTGCCAAACATCTGCTGACACATGTTGCTTGCATCTTCTTGTGTAATTTCCCTTGATTGCTCTCTAATGAGGCAGATAAGTCCGTATCTAAAGTGTATTGAGGAGAGATTCTTCTCAAACCATCCACTAAACTTGCAGCTGGCTCCATACTCACAAGTCTGCTTGTGTGAAGCTACCACCTTCTCCGTAGTATACTGAGAGAGCATTTTGGGCTGAATATCCTTTGGTAGCAACTGCAGCAGTCGATGACGTTCATACATATCACTGCCCAAAGAGAGATTTTTGAGGAGGTGTATTTTGTTCTCCAATGCTCTTTCTAATCGGTTTGCCTGGAACACCGTGTCATTGAAATAGAGCGTGTTTGATGGATACAACCTACCATCTCTTGAAGGAAGGTGTAAAACCTTTGGTAGTTTAAGGGCTGAAGGGCTCCCTTGATTTTTTAAAAGCTGAAACAGTTCCTTCACGGCATGTTCGGTAGTTATCAGCTGATCTGCGTTTAGAGTATTTTTATCGCAGGACTCTGTATAAATTGCTCCAAGGACATTGCAATACTGCACTGCTGTTGGCTCCTCATTAACACCAATTTTTTTGAAGAACTTTGCATACATGATATCGTCCCCAGGAATTTTGTAAAAATAGGGCCTGAACGCAAAGTCGTTGTGGAGGCTTAGAGATGTCTCTTCACTTTTCACCAGTTTTGTGTCGTTTTCAACCAGCACAACAGGGAGGCCAGTCAGTGAATGACTATTAAATTCATTTGTTTGTAGATAGTCATATGAAATCCGAAACACTTCAGCACGAGTTTTTATCAAGTCATTAGTTTGACAAGGTACCTGACAGATGTTGCTGATATTTGTGGTGACGCACGGGCCAGGTGGCCGTTCAAGGGCTCCAGCATGCATCAACATTTGCATTTCGCTCTTTGACCAGTAGCCTGGTAAAGCCATTAATGGCATTGCAGTCCAAATCAGACATTTATCCCTTTCTCCACCACTTTCAATCAAAGATCCTCTGATTGCAACAGCAGTCCTCTTGGTTGCAAATGGCTGATGGTAGTCACACAGATCGTTTCTAATTGCTACAGGAAAAATGAATTTGATGTCAGCAATTCTCTCCATCAACCTTTGGTTTTCCTTTTGTTTTTCATCATTGCTCTCTCGTGTCACGGATGGTTCCAAGAGTTGTCTCACTGTTTCCAACAGTTTTGATGACTTTTGTTTCAGCTCCTTGAGTTCAAATTGGCCTTTTGCCTCTTGTTCTATTTGGTGTGCAAAATCTATCATCTCCTCCTTTGACACGACATGTCTCATTCCAAGTGCTTTAAGCAGTGCTTCCACTTGTAACTGCTGGATTGTGTCAAACTCTTTCCAAAAGCTCTCAGGTACAAATTTGTCTTGAGGCATCATCATCTTATACATCTCAACACTCTCATCAAAGTAGTAGGATGCCTTCTCCAACTTCCCATGGGCACTCTGAATCAATTTCACATCCTTCAGTGAAGAGATTATTTCGTCCTCGTGCTCATTGTTATTGTAAGAATGTTGTACTAACAACAATAATTTGACACAGTTAATAATCTGTCTTTCTGTGAGTTTGTGTAGGATGGGTAAGATGAACTTCATGAAGAACTCCAAATCAGACAGTATTTTGATGTTCAACTGTTCAGATAGTGACTCATTCACAAAACTGTGCTTGAGAAAAATGGTGTTGCTGTGATGCAGCGGTAAGAGATCTGAAAATCCTGGCACTGGGATTGAGGTCAAGTTGAGGAGGAATACTTGTCCAAGATGATCAAGCTGCACGCGCTCCCCAAGTATGGTTTCAAATAACGGCAAGGATGTGAGCTTTCTCTGATAATCCTGTTTGGTTTTGGATGTGGTTATTCCAGATTGTAAAAAATGTTGAAGTTCTGTTAACTCAACGTGGGAAAGGTGGAAAAACTCTGAATGATTGAGTTTGCAGACTTTATCTAATACAGCATGTCTGTCATTTGGATTCATGAGTTCAGGCTGAAAAAGTGAATGTACCTGTTTGCTCACCTCAGTATAGAATGACCAATTAAGCTCTGTGAAGCCAAGTTTAAACAGAATGCTTGATATATCTTCTTCTCTGCCAAAAGGCATCACACTTGGCATGTCTTTCATTGTTTGCAGAAAGGGTCTGTTGTTTAACCTTGGACATACAACGTGCAATATACAACAGTCATAGAACAGCTCCTTAACAGAACTCAGTGTCATTTGTTGCTCACTTCCTCCATCTAGTAGTGATGATGTTGCGATTTGGCTTGTGAAGAATCTCCAAAGTTCTTTCAGCCACTTCTCTATTGCCTCATTTGGGACATGGAGGTTAGAGCTTGGATCAACTGCACAGTCTTGCAGGAACTTCTGAAGTAAAGGTTTTACATACTTCACTGACATGGGAATTGTCAAATTGTGGAGAAAGCCGCCATGTTGTAGAATCTCCTGGTGGCCCATATTAATACGATAATGTGCAAAATCTGCCTCATACTCAGAGAACAAGCCATCATATCCTGACATCAGCTTGGGAGATTTACAATTGAACACTCTCAGAACTTTATCTTTTGTGAGAAGAAGCGGAAGTCCATCGATTGAAGTGCAATTCTCTTCGTTGACACCTTTCAAGCAGAAGTTTAACAGCTTGGAGCATCTGTTTTCATCTCTAATCAGAGTGTGTGAGATAGGTAAAGGTAAACCCCTGTTAGTTTGGTTTGCATTATCCATTGGTTTTTCTCTAAGGAAATTTTGCACACTTGAAGGACTGACTGAGTTCAATTCAATTTCAGCAGTATTGAAACCATGCCAAATGTCTGACATTTTTCTGGAAAAAGGAACTAACTTCATTCCAAGATCCTCCAAAATTTTACTCATGTGGGTGCTCTTTGGGTTTATCAAGTGAGGTGCATCAGTCAGTTCTGTCTTTGTGACAGTACACCAGTCAAATGTGAACTCTGTAATAGACTGATATCCAATTTTACGTTTTGAGTGCCGCAACAATGGAATGACATCCAGCGCTTTCTCATTTATTGATCGATACACCTCTTGTATCATACCATGCCAATCCTGGGCAATGTCTTTTGAGACAGTTGGGAAAAAATATAAGTAAGAACTGTCAAGCGCTGTTGATGAATACTCATCAGTCATGGAACAGACTTTCATATTCGCAATGCTACCACAGAGGTAATGAATCAAATCTGCATACAACGGAGCTATGACGTCCTGTTTCAAAGACTCATTCCAAATAGTTTTCTGACTTTGGCCATCTGCTTTCCAAAGGTCCCTCCTGGAGGAATCAACCTCAAAGTTCCCATTGACATGTATTGGAAGTCCAGTTTTAACTGGCAGAGGAAGTGAGCAAAAGACTCCTCCATTGAAGTCTCCCATTGTGACTGGCTCAGAATGCACACATGCGGCTAGTGCTGCTTGGGGTATAATGTCTGAATGTTTCCTCTCTTCTCCAGTGCTGCTTTTGAAGGAGCCAAACTGCTCTGCAATAATCCATTTACTCATCCTTTTGTCACTGGCTAAAATGCTGATATCATAAAGGGCTTTGCATGGTGTTGCTGGTTTGTCAGATTGCAGTGCCACGCAAAGATGCTTTTGAAAAGAACATCTTTCTTCATTGCTCTTCTCTGAGAGACGTTTTTCAACTGTGAAGGTTGTGCGGAGGTCTTGAGAGTGTTCGTTTATTTCATGGAATTGTATTTTGCGGATGTTTTTCAGAAACAGGATCAATCCTTCTGGATCTTCAGACAGGGCTTTGGACAACTCAATCATATCCTGATCAGTCACTCCCTGGTTTGATATTTTGGAATCGTTTGCCATGACACCTGTTCTAAGAGGCAGTCTGAACATGGTGCCATCTCCAAGTGCAAAGTTTTCTGGAAGAAATGTCTTGTAGACATCATCATACATCTCCTTAAAAACCTTTTCTAGTTTGTAACCACATCCAGCAGATGGTTTTCCTGAAGAGCCTTCAATGTATTTCTGATTTGGATCAGAAATGCAGAGTAGTTTATCCCCAGTCATGATTGAAGGGCAATCAGTCAAATGGTAAACAGAGTTGAATCCAAGACCGTATTTTCCTGTTTTCCCTTGAATGTCATGTTTTCCACCTTCTCCTAGCTGTTGAATGCCTTTCAGATCTGCATCAGAAAACACCTGGTTGTTGTATACACATAGTGCCGGACCCTGTAGCTGGTTCCATTTCTTCCCAAATGTTTTCTCCGTGCCATGCTGCCTTTTGTCCCAAACAAAGTGAATTTCTGTTGCCTCTGCATCATCTGCATTTTGGATGAGCTCTTTCAGGATATCCTTCTTGGCTGGATAAGCTGAAATTATGTTTTTAATTCGGACAGTCAGTTCCTCTTGCTGTTCAAACGGAAAAGAAAAGGGTGAGTCCACTAAATGATCTTGCAGAGTTTGATTCCTGGTTGTCTTAATTCCAAAATAGCGAGCCATGACACGTGGGATATTCTCATGGCACAAAGTGACAGCTGAAGTGACTGGCATCCAGGGGCTGTCATTGAAATACAGTTTGCTTGCAGGCTGTAAAACACCATGTTCGTTAGGTATGAGGCAGTCAGGCATGAGGCAGTCACTTAGATTTTTCTCTTTAGCTTCATACAATGCAGTGTTTATTGTTAGACAAATTTTGAGATCAGATTTTGGAAGGGGGTTGGATCCATGGAGAGTATGCAGTGTCTTGAGTACAGTGAGACACTGATCAACTGTGAATTTCTTTTCAACACCCACACATTCCCACAGTTTGGTGAAGCCACTGAAGACTGTTGGAAGCACATGGAGATATGGTTTTGCTTCAAATTCTGCATTTTTGGCAACAGATTTCACGAGCTCAAACATGTCTCCAACAAGAATAAATGGGAATGAATGTGCAGTCTCTGAAATTAGTTTGGAATCCCCCAAATTGTAGAGCCACTGATCCAGAAACTTGTAGCATTCATAGGCTATTTTGTAAAGTGTAGACTTGGAATTTTTGAAGGATTTTGTTTCCTTACAAGCTTCTTGCAGCTGTTGAAGTACCGTCTCAGGTCTCAAGTCAGAGCTTTGATGAATTCCCAGAATTTTTAGGACTGGATCAGCACTGTGCAGGTTCAGATGTGTATGATCGATCACAGGATTTGTCATGTTTACAAGGTAGCGACATTGGTCACTAAAAACATCAACAGGCTTCCAAAGTTTCACCATTTGGTCTTTTTCACTGTTTGGAGGAAACGCTGGAATAAATGTTGTATTCCTTAGTAGAGCCCAGTAGCGAGAGCCGCCCTTTTCATTGGAACTCCTCAGAACTTCAAGGATGCACTTCAGATGTCCATAGGCTTTGCTTTTGTCTTTGCTCCAAACACTGGTGATATTGTCAGCTCTGTCCAAGATGTCTTCCAATGGGAGTTGGTGATTAAGCATTCCCAATTCCAGAAGCCGCTGAATCCTTTTGGGGGAATAGAAGTCACTTTCGGTCCCTCCAAGCAAGCGTCCTTCTTTATTATCAAACAGGCAGGCTACTTTCCCTGATGGATTCACAAGCTTCTTGATATACTGGAGCTGTCCACTCTGTGTGGGAATGCATGGATAACACTTAAGTAGATTGTCAATTGGTTCACTGTTGAGGTCAATAGCATGCAGCACAAGAGCATTTCTACTCTTAGGGTCCATGGTACTCAGGTTACTAAACACCACTTCATTGTAAAACATTTCCCAGTTCCACATTCTGCTCTGTAGGGCCTTTTCCAAGCCAGCATCTCTGAAGCCGTTTCTCACCCACAGTGGAAGAGGAACAACATGGTTAGGTGCCTTCACATATCTCTGACACATCTTCATTGCAAGCCTGCCAATTCTTTTGTCCTCGTCAATGCTTGGATGTAAAAATATAGCCTTGTCAATTGAGCACCAATGTATACCATCATTGAAGAGCTCAAGGGGCCTGCTGGAGTACTGGATGATAGCAGAGTAAAAGGCATCTACCAGAGGCTTGAAAGTATCACTCACTTTCTCCCTGTCAGGCCAAAAGGTGTGATAACAGTAACTTTCCAGCTCCCCATTTTCAGCCATACTCTTCAGAGTTAAAAGTACTGCGATATATGCCGTGGCTGTTGGATCCTTAAGAAGAGCTTGGTTCCAGTGATGTTTTACTCCAGTCTCCCATAAACCTTTGCGATTAGAAGTCACAGCAAATGCTCCATTTATATTCACTGGAAGGCCAGTCTTAATGGAAAGAGGGAGGGAGCAAAATGCCTGTCCAACTAGATCAGTCTGTGATGTGACCCATTTCTTGGTTTTTGGATCATTGTGCAGGGGTACAGCAATTCCCCCGATAGGCAAAGAGAATTTGGC
>NC_137618.1:36723967-36751467 GCF_963280865.1 Gymnoscopelus braueri
GTCACGTAAGGTCATTAAAGTTTCCTGGTCCTCTGTATCAGACAAAGACCATCGAATGCCTCCACTTTCTTTTCCAAGTAGCTTCTCTTGGGGGTCTAGCAAGCCAATGTGTCTTGCACTGAATATACATGGTACATCTGGAAACACATAAATAAGGTATACTAAGTTTAAATGATATTGACAAAGATATACATTTTGATATTGCATTGTTCTTGCCGAATGTTGCAATAAACAATCACAATGTTTACCTATACACACCTGGTCTAATTTAATAAACTTACCCTTTTCTCTCTTGTTTTTTATTTAAAAATAAACTTGTAGATTATGGCTGTAACATTATAGGGACCAAATTATTTTACTGCACCGTTTTAAATCTTAAGGTGCAGTAAGTGATATATTTTGATAACTGTAATAAATTAAATCAATCAATGAATACAAATGTCATCCAGATTGAAATTAGTACCACAACCTGAAAAATCAATGTTCCGTTTATTAAACAGCTGGGCAGAAACACCATAATATAGCAATGATTACTATCAGAATATTAATGCTTATTTTAACAAAATAATATAATTTACATAACCTTTAAATGAATATCTCCTATTAGTCAGGGGATATTAGCAGAAAAAAATCCAATCTTGGAATAAATCCCTTACCAAAAAAAATCTTCACCAATGTGTTTGTAAAAGTGTCTAGTAACACATCTCACAAAGACTGAAATGCAGTTTCCCTAGGGGAATTTTTGGGGTACCCACCATAACCTTATGCGGGGGGGAAAAAAAACAAAATTTAATTCTGTTTTAAGTAGCATGTGAGGGGTCAAACTAGGGTGTTTTTATGATTCTGAATCCATTGCAAGCATTTGTTTTGCACCAAAACCACTCCTTGGGCTAAAAACGGTCCAATCTCAATGGGCTTTTTACACAAAAAGTATACCTGGAAAAGGATGGCTATGGCCGTTTTTAGCCCAAGGAGTGGTTTTGGTGCAAAACAAATGCTTGCAATGGATTCAGAATCATAAAAACACCCTAGTTTGACCCCTCACATGCTACTTAAAACAGAATTAAATTTGTATTTTTTTCCCCGCATAAGGTTATGGTGGGTACCCCAACTTTCAGGAGCTGTCACAAATTCTCCTAGGGAAACTGCATTTCAGTCTTTGTGAGATGTGTTACTAGACACTTTTACAAACACATTGGTGAAGATTTTTTTTGGTAAGGAATTTATTCCAAGATTCTTTTAATATCCCCTGACTATATGGGCAGAAATGTGTCACTTGAATTATTTATAAAAAACCTCAAACTGAAAAACAATTGAATCGTTTAAATTAAACTGAATAATTGAGCTTCTACTGTAAGTTTTTGACCATTTTCTTCACTCCCATTAGGTCATGGACTTGAATGACTTGTGTTGACTTTCTCAAGTCACTATTTGGATGATGTGAATGGACCAACTCTCTTCCATCACCAAAGCATTTCTGCATTGACATAACTCAAATCCAATCATGGAGTCTTCTATGGTCATCAACATATGTTATGGCTGACAAGGTAGCATTTTAATTAAATGGTAATTTTGACCTTTCGCAAACATTAGATTTTAATTAAAAAATAACAGGACAGTTTCACTATGCATAAATGAATACAGTGGTGGAAAAAGTACTCAGATATTTTACTTAAGTAAAAGTATCAATAATGCAATATAGAAATACTCCGTTACAGGTAAAAGTCCGGAATTCCAAATTTACTTGAGTAAAAGTACAAAAGTATTGGTATCAAAATGTACTTAAAGTACCAAAAGTAAAAGTACTAAAATATTTGAAAATAGCCTAGGTATAAAATAGGGCTAAAGTGGTTAATGTAGGTTTTATAATGTAATCATTTATATCTGCAAAGTAACCAGTAAAATAAGTTTTCAAATAATTGTAGTGGAGTAAAAGTACAATATTTACCTGTACAAGACAATATTTCTTCTCAGTGGAGAAGAAGTAAAAGTATTGGAAATTGGAAATACTCAAGTAAAGTACAAATACCTCAAAATTTTACTTAAGTACAGTACTTAAGTAAATGTACTTAGTTACTTTCCACCACTGAATGAATAGCATACTATTTACAGTATATCTGCTGGTGGTCGTAGACAGGGTTCTAGGGGTCCCCAGCAAAAAGAGGAACAGTTTAATTTCACTAATATTTCACCAGCTAGAAGTTAGTCGGATGAGAGAATGTATAAAAATTACTATTCAGATCATAGGTTTCACAGGTAACACACATGCTAACTTAAGCTGTAAAAGCAAACTTTAACACTATACGTTAAACTCTGTTATTGTGTTGACGTCATGTTGATTTGGTATATAATAAGAACTGAATTTGAATTAGACAAACTGAATTTGAATTGTGAGAAATTAATACAGTTACAGAGCAAATTAATTCCATTTCATAATATTAAAGTTGATTGGAATTCAATTTAAAACTAATACATTCTATTCAAAATTATGGTCTTCAAATTCAGTTCTTCAATGCAATTATTCAAGTTAAACAATACACATTTTAATTATGTGAATTATGTAAATTCTGTTTCTAGTGACACATTTCTGTCCATAATATTTCCCCACAGTGCTTGGCAAAAAGGCCTTCCTCATGCAAAGCAGTTTTCAAGTTGCATTAAATGTTCTTTATACCAAGTGAAAGTAATTTCAAGAGTGCACCATATCTTTTGTACAGCATGCTATTCATTTTCTCAAAGATGTATTTTAGTATAATGCAAGTAGTATGTGATTACTTCTGCAATTTCATGGTGCCTGGTGGATAGGAAGACACATTATACAGTGTTCTGTTATACTGTAGACGTTTCTGTTGTGGATTTTGCAACCCAATCGCTAGAACAGATCATTACTATCGAACAATTCCGCAAAGCCTGGATGACGTTCATCACTGCAGGGCAGGTGACCCAAGTGAGCTGAGCTGGGTATAATTGCCATTTCCTTGTTGTAAAATGAGACAATTTGAGTGAGAAATTCAAATTCACTTTCTGTATATTTCTGTTTATGCTGTGATTGTATAACCTGAACTATGGGCCAAATGCAACAATGCAAGTTGGGAATGCATACCCCCACTTTTCTAGTTCTAGATGTGATACAAAACACCCTGCACCTACCTCATGAGTGCAAATGTGCACTGTGATGCAGGCAGATTAGCTGTAGCTAGTAAGGGAGCTTAATCTATAGCCTTTTAATATAGAGTAAGTATATTCTGTAACCAATGTGAAAAAAGGGTCCAGTACCATTTATGGACAGAAAGACATGGGTTACAGGTTTCTCCACTGTTCTCCACAGTTCATATTAAAGCTATAGTCTACTCTATTTGATAGCAGTGAAAAACACTACATTAGGTGAGGCACATTAGGTGTTTCCGAAATAAAATAATGATTTACACTGATGATAGTACTGTCAAATTAATATATAAAGCCATCCAAGCTACAGCATCACTTGGAGACAACCCATAGTCACTTAAAAACACTACATATTGCATAAAATGTCACAGCTTAAACTTTTACATAGATTTCATAGATAGCTTCATGACTTGTTTGACTTCTGTTTATTTCATACATTTAACCACTTAAGGAGTAGTTCACCCAAAAAATGACTTATTTTCTATCAGTTACACACCCCATGAAGCCTTGAATTCATGGAGATGTTGTTGTCGCATTCCTAAGCCAATAATTTCATGTCAGGCGGAAAGACGCCAATGTCTCCGGTAGGAGACTCAAAGAGTCTCCATAGAGTCTCCGCCGGTCATCTAATTATTGGCTTAGGAATGCGGGAATGCGACAAAAACTAAAAAAATCTCCATGAATTCAAGGCTTCATGGGGTGAGTAATTGATAGAAAACAAGTAATTGTTGGGGTGAACTACTCCTTTAAACCCTCAATACTTAGCAAACTTGACCCTTGGCTATGTACTTGGTCTGCTCTTTTTTCCTCTACACCAAACCCCTTTGCCTAAAATAGCCGATCTACGAGCTCACTCACAACGCGCGATCTGCTATTTTTGGCTAAAGTTCCCCTCAGAATAGGGATTCTAGGTTCAAGTGGTTAATAAATAGAAAACGAAGTTCCTATCACATAAAGATTTGGCGGCCCCCCTGTAGTAACTCTGAGGAACCCTAGGGGTCCCAGAATCCCTGTTGAAGACCACTGTTATGCAGCAATTGTTGAATCAGAAATGTACATCAAGTACATTTGCCCGTTCAAGGACTGTGACTTAAGTTGGTGCAGTGTAAAAAACTAAACAAAATAAAAACAGGTAGATGTGTAGACAAACGGCAACCAAACTTTACAAAGAAAAACCTTTGAAAATATAGAGGCTTTTGACATGTAATGAAGAAAGGCACAACACAGCACCTCCCTCAATGCCATTTATGTCTGGTGAGTCGACAGGAAGATAAAAGGTTCAGAAACACATTGACGCAACCAAGTGCCTCACCTAATGTAGTGTTTTTCACTACTATGAAATAGAGTATAGACTATAGCTTTTATATGAACTATGGAGAACAGTGGAGAAACCTGTAACCACATGGGTCACAGGATTATTATTTTTTTAATAGCATTGGATCTTTGGGGGATTTCATTCCCTGCACCACAAAAGAGACAAAGCTAGTGGTCTATGTGTTGCCTTCTATTTATCGTAATATCTTGACAAGTCTCTTAAACAATGTCTGGGTATCATGATTACATCAAAAGCTAAGGATTACAGTGTGCAGAATGATGTTTACATCATGTCAACTGAATTAGCATCATCATATAACCTTTCTTCCTTACTATGACAAATTGAAACTAAGTTTCTTAAGGGCCTATGACTTCAGTGGAGGCAAAATAAATACAAAATAAATACAAAGCAGATTAACTCCAGGATATCAAAATGTTGTCATAAATATGGAGCCATAGGCTGCCTCGTGGATTCAATTTGCTATGTTACGGATGGAATATGGATTATTTGGATCAATTATCAATTTGGACCCCCCCCCCGGACATTTCCTCTGGTGGCTACAATGTGGAGAAGGACCCCCATGCACTGCCTCACAACAGGAGGCAGGGCCCGGGAGTAGTGCTTTTTGCCCATCTCATCCCATCTCCCACCCCCACCCCCCCAACTCACCTTCTCCTTTTCTCTTTTATGTATTCCACTGTTTGTCTGTCTATAATGTTCCCTATGTAATGTTATGTAGATGTATTCCACTGTTTTGTCTGTCTGTAAATGTATTCCACTGTTTGTTTTATTTTATGTTTCTTTGTGAGGACTGCGGATGAAAACTAGCATCTCTGCTAATTCCGGTGTATTTACGTCATGACGTTCATTAATATGCATTGTCCTGTCCAAATAAACAAATAAATAAATATGGGTGATACTGGTCTATAGCCTGTAAAGTTTAAATCAGCTGACATCAAATTGAGCATAGTCTAGACTCTAGACTATGCTCAATTTGATGTCAGCTAATAACCACTGTTACATAATGTTGATATTTTATATAAGATTATTTGGTCCACAGTTTCAGGGATGATCCTAAACACTTTCATAAACAGTACTTGCAAAAAATTGTCTCATTTTACAACAAGGAAACGGCAGTTCTGCTCAGCTCTCTTGGGGCAACTGCGGCACTATGCACAGGTGTGGGAAGCAATGTATTTTAAACTGATTTACTTGGTTATATTACTCTTTATCTGCAGTATTGCAGGTGGTGTAAGTGATATACTAACTTGGAAGTATTCCACAAGTGACTATGGGTTGTCTCCAAGTGATGCTGTAGCTTGGATGGCTTTAGAGATTAAATTGACAGCACTATCAGTGTTGTGCAAATCATTATTTTCTTTTTAGTTTTTAATCTTGGCAAATAATATGTTTTCATTTGGGACACCAATTTTATCTAATCAGGAGAGAGAACCTCACAAAGATCATTTATGAGCTGCAATTTAAAGTGTTTATAGTATCACTTGAGCCATGTTTTGCAACAATCTATTTTTGTAGTGCGATTTGGAGAATGTAGGACCACGAACTTCTACAACAGATGTATTCGAGTAGCATTGTTTTACCTGTTATGTGGTAAACAGAGTTGAAGCCGATCCCAAACCTCCCAACTTTGTTTGGATCGTTGCGCTTGACACTCCTTCCTGTACTCTGAATGCCTTCCCAGTCTTCAGCAGCGAATGCAGCGTTGTTGTAGGCATAGAGAGCAGGGCCTTCAAAAAGAATGAGTCAGTTAACAAGTTATCACTTAAGGTTTATTTCTTTGGTTCTCAAAACTGGTCCAGCTGATATTTTTTGGATAACTGACAAAAATGACAAAGATCAGCTTTGAAATGTATGACAACAAATAGAATTCTCAGAAAGCCACACATACCTTGGTATTTCCCCAGGTCATCAGTCCAAAGGGTCTCTGTACCGTAGCTCCTCTCATCATGGATGAAAATAACTTCCGATGCTTCAGCATCATCAGCATTTTGGATCAGCTCCTGTTCCGACCATTACAAATGACATGTCATTTCACAGTAAAACACTGATACTTTCTGACAATGGGTAGTAGGGTAGTCCATGTCCCAAACAATAGTGTTATTTAAGGGGATACTTCACTTTCAAAGAAAATAAACATTAAACAAATATATTAAAAAATGAAAAAGTTATGGAAAAATCACAGCCCTCACGCAGTAGAATGTCCTTCTAATGCGTGTGGGGGCTGTGATTTACTTACTTACTTTATTCATGTTTTTTTTTATATATTTCTTTTATGTTTTTTCTATTTTATTTGAAAGTGAAATATCCCTTTAATGTTTTGCTGGACGGTACTAAACTGAGATGACCAATACTAAAACTTGTGGAGCCCCTAAAGGGAGTGGGACATGGTAGAAATGACATTAAATTCAGTTGAATTAAAAGTAGGTAAATGAGCAGATAAAGATACAATACAAAATAAACTATTTATGTAATAATGTATTCTACATAGTCATTTAAAAACATGCAATAAGTAAGTATTTTAGACTAGAGGTTCCGGCCACTATGCAGCCCTCACATCTAGAATTCCGGCCACTACTCGGCCCTCAACACCTACGTCACCTACATTTATAGTTATGTCTTACGCCCGCCGGCCCGCCCTCCCATTTGCCAATTTTAATATAGGATGTCAGAATAGTAATACAGCTGTAGCAGAATGTGCACTGGTCCCACCTTCAAAATTTGTCCACCATCAGGATATCTGCGTAGAATATCTTTCAGGTAGTCAATGAATGGAGGAGCTGTTGCACCAAATGAATTTCTTAACAGAAAACAGATTACACATTAAAATGAAAAACAATGCAGTGTATATGTCACAACATTAAATTGGGCTTCATTTATTTCAAACAAACCAATCTAATTAATAGTAAATTAGCATTCAAAAGTTTGAAATCACCCAGAGAGGTTCATGTTTTTGATAGAAATTGATACTTTGATTCACCAAGACTTAAATATAGGCAATATTACTGCTGGAAATGACTGATAACTATTCACATAACACAACACTTTTGGATCATTATCTACTCTGGCTTTTTTGTGCACCCCAGACAGTTTTTAAGTTGCTTGATTCAATATTTGATATTAATTTGATTAGACATGTGCCTCCTGTTTAAGTCAATTAAACATCAAACACCATGTTACTCATTGAAAACACATGTCCCTGGTTCTGCTGGCTGATATTGACCTTCTAATGAAGGGGTGAGACCTTTCAATATCCATCTAAAAATGCACAGAATCTCTGTCTGCGTTGTCTTGTCTAAAAAGTTGTCTGACCATGTGAGTCTGACCTTCCCCCACATATCTCAAGAACCATCTGACCGATCTATCTTGCCATGTATATCACTGCGGACCGCAGAGGGGAGAGTGGGAAGTTGATCGGACCAGCAGTTGTCCAGAACAGAGAATCCACAAATCTCTATGTATCCATCTGTCTGTCTGTGTCCCTTTTATGCTCATGTATGGAGATCCCTGATGTCATAGTTGAAGCGTGGCTGATCGAATGAATATGTAATTATTGAATCAACTGTGAGTAG
This sequence comes from Gymnoscopelus braueri, assembly GCF_963280865.1. Lineage (NCBI taxonomy): Eukaryota > Metazoa > Chordata > Actinopteri > Myctophiformes > Myctophidae > Gymnoscopelus > Gymnoscopelus braueri. Next base: position 36,732,038 of record NC_137618.1, read on the forward strand.
GTGGGAAAATTAGCCCAAAAGAGACAGTCTCCTTTAAATATTTGAAGAGGAATAGGGAATGTGTAGTGATTTTTTAGGCTAATAGAGACCTTTGTCATTGAGATGGCACAAAATTATCTTTGCTTTTGTTGCAAGTTACCGCATTCCTAAAGTTCAATCCTGGGCAAAACAAAACGTCTTTCTCAAAAAACTAGTCATAGAATGTGTCCACTACTGCCATTTGCTAACCCAGAATTTAACCATCAATAAATATTGTTGGTAGAACTACTGCCAGCCCAAGGTTTTTAGTGGTCCAAGACAAAGTCTAAATGTGATCCCCTGTTTCAGTCCAAAAATACCCCTAAGCCCCAGCCAGTAAGTTTCAGCACCAACATTATCACACACAAAAACATTATTATAGACATTAAAATTGGAATATGTATCACAATATTTAAAACCTAAATATCTGGGAGGAGTCAAACATATTATAGGCCTATATCATTATGTTTCCGTTTACTGCTAGATTAATTGATTGGTGTGTGTGTGTGTGTGTGTGTGTGTGTGTGTGTGTGTGTGTGTGTGTGTGTGTGTGTGTGTGTGTGTGTGTGTGTGTGTGTGTGTGTGTGTGTGTGTGTGTGTGTGTGTGTGTGTGTGTGTGTCACACCTTCCTTTATTTGCCGCTAAATATGATCCATAAATACATTTAAGGTGATGCTTCTTAAGATAAAAGAACACTACTCACCGAGTCTTATTTCTGTTCATCCTTCCTGGATAGGATCATGAAACAAAAACACAACTGATTACATATTCCTTGTAACTTAACTTACATTACCCTGATAAACTTTATTTTGTTGTGTTTATTTGTATGAGATTTCATCTGAAGTCGTTTTTTATCAACTTGAACAGTAAAGGGAGTTTAACGAAGTTTACAATTTCATATTCACACAAATAGCCTATCCATTTGGTAGCTCCATTAAGAACCTCTCACTCCGCTATACAGCTCCGAGATGAGGTTCTATGTGGTTGTCATCCAGAATCAGTGGAACGTCGGCCAAGGCTCCACTGTTTACCCTTTTGTATACCCCAAAACTAATGGTAGATTCCAAACCGCACGGATGTTTAAGGTTTGGTCCGGGGCATAATATTTTAGGTCCGGAGCGAAACTACCCGTTGTTTAAATCGCTTATTTAGTCAGCCTGTGGCCATGTTTCCCATTCAACCCGGAAAACCCCCCTACGTCCGCTGCCAGTACTGCTCCCGGTTTGGCAATGGGAAACATGGCTCAGGCTGACTAAATAAGCGATTTAAAGGGGTAGTTTCGCTCCGGACCTAAAATATTATGCTCCGGACCAAACCTTAAACATCCGTGCGGTTTGGAATCTACCATTAGTTTTTGGTATACAATGTATACAAAAGGGTAAACAGCGGAGCTGGATAACAACCACATAGAACCTCATCTCGGAGCTGTATAGGGGAGTGAGAGGTTCTTAATGGAGCTATCCATTTGGTAATCTTTAAAATACATGCTCATCAAATCTGCACATAAGTCACCAATTGATACCTGTTGGCTTCCACATGCCAAAACTGATCATTAATCTACAATTTACTGTCATAGATCCTAGCCTACTAGAGGAAGACTTTAAAATAAGAACCACAATGACTTTACTACTACTGTGTTGTGCTTTTAGTCAGCGCTTATATTGAAATCGGTCAGAGATGGTAATCTCTTTTTATTTTATTTTATTCTATTCCAATAAAATCGCCTGCCCTTAAACTTGATGGTGACACAGATTATCTCAAATAACAGTTATCCAATCAAATAATTCGGCTACTAACCTCAGTCATGTTCTTGAGAACAGTCAGGTTGCAGTCAGATCAGCTCGCTCTCAGTCAATGATCATGACGTTGTAATCAGTTGTTTTTATACTAGGCCTACGTATTTTCTTCCTCTTTTTTTATGGTCTGGGCAGATCAATGCCAACTCAGTATCGTTTCACCATTTCTAAGCCTTTTCAAAGCTGAGCAATACAGTTAGGAAATCAGGAAATGAAACTTAACTCACATTCGTTGCAACAACGAAACTTAAGTAATGCTGATTCATTGTGGTTCGTTTATGCATACATGTAGGTATCGTTTCCTATGAAATTCACTAGATAAAGTGATTCTGGTTGATGATGTTACCTATGCATTCGTGCAACATTCCATTATGGCCTACAAATGCCTTATTTATTTATTTTAACTCTATGACAAATGCACGACTTGCTTCCACCGTTATTCTAGCCTGGTAATTAACCCTTCCCTCCGGATATCTCTAAGGCAGCTGGTTTTCAACCTTTTTCATAAGGACCCCTAAATTGATATACATTTGGCCGCGGACCCCCATCTGAAAATGTTTTGTGCCAGGGACCCCCAGAAGCAAAATTTTGAGTTAAAAATGTTTGCTTTAAAAATATATATAAATTCAAAGATATGCACACATTTTCAAGATTTAAAAAAAATAGCAGATCTACAAGCTCATAGCATGGCACTCGGTGCCGCGCTATGAGCTTGTAGCTGCTATTTTTGAATAGCCAAAGCTAAGTGGTTAAAATGATTGTGATGCTGTGTTAACTAATTTCGCTGGGGACCCCCGGGTCCCACCCAAGGATCACTGGTGGTCCCCGGACCACTGGTTGAAAACCACTGCTCTAAGGGGAGGGTTTACCAGGCTACCAGCCTCGATCTCCAGGCTTTTATTTTTTATTTTTGCCAGGCTACCGTTATTCCGGCCACTAGATGGTGCTGTATCCTTGTACAAAGACTGCTGCACGACTAGCGGGGCAAGTTTGCAGGGAAAGAACTGAAGATAGCCATCCCTGCTTCCTTGGCAGAAGGGAGAAATCTTCTAAGAATCCTTACCGTGTTGTACCCGTGCCGTGCTACTTCTAAGTAGCAGTGGTGGGAAGTAACAAAGAAAATGTACTCAAGTACTATACAATTTGGAGGGAGGAGGTAATGTTCAATACTTTTACTTCTACTCCATTACATCTCCCAGAGGCAAATATTGTACTTTTACTCCACTACAATTATTTGAAAACTTTAGTTACTAGTTACTTTCTTTGTACATTTTGATTATTATTACAAAACATACATTAACCACTTGAGCCCTATTTGGCTAGCCTATTTCAAAAATATTTTTATACATTTGAAAACCCTACATTCTGCATAATGAGTACTTTTACTTTTGGTACTTTAGGTATATTTTGATGCCAAGACTTTTGTACTTTTACTCAAGTCAATTTTGAATTCTGGACTTTTATTTGTAACAGAGTATTTCTACATTGTATTTCTACTTTTACTTGTGAGTACTTTTTCCACCACTGGTTGTACCCATGCTATTTCTAATTTGAGGTCTAAGCTGTTGATTCTGTGATGCGTTTGTCTTTTATTATCACCTTTCTAGTCCTAGCACTCTACCTTGTACCTGAAGGAAATAAAGCCTACAACAGGGGTGGGCAGCATTTATTTCCAGGGGGCCATACTGACTTCGATAAAGTGAGTGAAGGGCCACACATTACAGTTTAATTGAAACTTGAAACACTGCTGAATTGTGTTAAAACTGCATGAATTTGGTAGACATGCCAGACTACTTTACAATAAGGTCCTTGCTTTCACAACAAGAATTTTCAGTTACAAAATGTTGATATATTTTTTCTTTCTTTATAGCTGTACTGTACTGTATCACTCTGGCATAGGCCTATGAGGTTATGAAAAGATGACTTAGCCTACATAAAACAACCCACGTACGTCAATGCCGTATCAACTTTTAAATGAGTATACAGTAACTTATCTTATCTGATATGCGCCATCCAGGTCACTGATAATTCACATTGCATTATGTTATAAATATGGACTCATGGTAGACTGTTTCACTGTTACATTATGAACATAAAACATTTTATTACATACGGATGGAGGAACGCAGGTATAGTACTCAAATGGTAAATATTAATTACTATTAATTTGAGTCGAGTTGAATTCATTTGTCTCAAAACCATTAACATATGGCAGCCTTTTAGAATGTAGATTTGTTTTGGGAGGGGGGGTCATTTTGTTTTTCTTTGAGGACTTGGCGGGCCGGATTGAGATGGTCCGGCCCCAGGGCCATATGTTTCCCATGTGTGGCCTAGAATCTGAACTTGACCCTGATAAGAATTCTATTTCCATGTCAGAGCCTGCAGCCACATATTTGAATAAAGCTGCAAAATGTCAGTCATGCATTGTTTTGATCAACCTAACGCAAAGCCATCCTGTTCTAAACCAAACTTCCTCATCTTTCCCCATCCCTTCCCCTTTTCTTTGTTCTACCTTGACACCCCCCCCCCATTTCCTCTTTCCCCTCCCCTCATGCGTCCTCATCTCCCTCCGTCCAGTGCTGTGTTCACGTGGACCAACCTGCTGGTGGTGGTGGTGGACCTGGAGGGCTCAGAGCAGGAGGCCCTGGACCTGGTGTCCCTCGTCACCAACATGGTTCTGGAGGAGTTGTCGGGGTGGTGGTGGTGGTCGACCCCGGGGTCATCCCCATCAACTCGCGGGGCGAGAAGCAACGCATGCACCTGAGGGACGGCTTCCTGGCCGATCAGCTGGATCCCATGGTTATAGTGCAATAATACTAAATAATATATTATAATATAATAATACTCTGTGCCATTAACATTTATTTTTTCTTTTGTAAAACTATGAATGTCAGTTGCGTTTGCCATACTGTACACTTGTGCCATAGCACACCGTTGCACACAGTACCAATACCCTGGCTCAAACAGCCTCACATGTTTAACATTTCACGTTTGCATAGCCTTGTTGCTTTGTGTTCTGGTTTTTTTTTTTTCAATCAGTTAATTAGCTTCTAGTATACAACATATGTGTATGTCCAAAATGAAATGTTACCCACATTCTTGTGTTTTAACTACAGAGTCATGTTCTTAAATCTTCAGGGCGTTTTGATGCTGCTGGTTGGAGCGAATCATTCCTGTAATGGTACTTTGTAGTGTTGTTTATTAAGTAATTTAGAAAGATTATTGCGGTGGCTTAACTTCCTTAGTTTGTTCTTTTCAAAGTATGTGACATGTCATGTAGATAGATAGATAGATAGATAGATATATACTTTATTAATCCCGAAGGAAATTTGCTTTTCTCAACGGCTCCAGTGCAATACATTCATACAGATATCAATAAAAAAGAAGCATGGTAGACATTTAAAAACATTACTTGAATTAAGCCTAATTAAGTATTTAACAGATGCCTGTTGTTCCTCTCCCAGCTCACGTTCAACTTGATTTCACTATGGTTCTCGGCTGTTTGACTGAAATGAATGAAGCGAGAGGAGAGTATTGTTTTCTATTCTTCCTTTTTTTTTTACCAAGATGGCTATACTTGATATGAACATCAACCAGTACAAACCCAAATTATTATTTAGTTCTGTGAATGATTGTTAAGAATGTTGCATCTGCTACACAAACTGACTAAAGAAAATGTTGATGTGGGTTTGATGCAGAATGTCAGATTTGAGTGCCATCAACATCGCATGAGTGTTAGCAAATGTCTTGAGTTGCATGTACTGAACAAGGCCAGTATTTCATGTGCTTTGCTTAAACAGTAAAGTCTGGCGTGTTAACCTTTGAATGAACACTCCAGATTTTACTGTGTACCTTCTCCCCCTTCCTCATATCATGTTAAATATGTTAAAAGATCACAGTATGGTCGTTCCTTTTATATGTGCACACCACTTTGGAAACAGCCTGCTGTAAGTATATACAGGTCTTCTTGTGTAAGTTATTAATAGATAGTGGACACCGCGGTGGGTTCATCAGAAAATATACAGTAGGACAAAAATAAGACTGAATCTGGTTAATATGAACCCCACCCCCTTACTAACTAGAATTTGGAAGAGTTTCTTGCTCATGGAGACGATGGAGAAACAAGAAACATGAGCCCTGTAAACATTTTGTATTGTACAAACACTGGGAACAGGCCACTTCCAAAATGAGACAAAGCACACACACCCCTAACACAAGGAGAAGACCGTTCTATTCTGGTGACTGTTGAGATCTTCACAGCCTTATTGTTTAACATATGAAAAGCTGTCAGCATTGAGCTTTTTTTAAAGAGGGGGGTATATGTGGAGAGGTATGGTCACATATACCCCCCTCTAAAGAAAAAAGCTCAATGCTGACAGCTGGTCAGCAGGTGTTTTCATGAATGTATGTACTGTATATAGACAATATTGTGGGCCAATAAAAAAACTATAGACCACATTTCCCAAGAAAAGGTCCTTTAGCTGCCGGCCAAGGTGTAATTATACAGTACATCAGATTTAGGTTTGTTTTTGCTTGTTTGTTTTAATTCATAATTATTAACTCCTTTTTGTATTGTGTTCTTTTGTGACAGTAGGGAAACAAAGAGGCAGGCACAGTATACTATTCTACAGTAAGTATTCACAGTGACTGATGCTCTTGAAAATGTATTAATATACTGCTTCCTCCATACCATGAATTATACGCATTACTGAAGAAAGAAAAATGCACATAGCATTTTTTTAGGTGCAACTTTACTAATGACTTAACCATGCCACCCTCTGCCCTTACATTCAGATACAGTACATAAGAAATCACAGCTCAGAAAATAAATCAGACAAAAGATATGGATGGTTTAAATGTATTTAGTAAAATTTTAGTATTACATCTCAAAATAAAGTTCTCAAGCATAAAAATCAATGAACTTGAAGTACAAGCATGCCATTTTTTTCCATGTTCTTAATATTGAATGTTTTAAAGTTTCTTCCATGTTTTCATTTTCATCTCAAAGAAAAATCTAAGTTATTGGTCATCTAAGTATTAACTTTGTTTACAATCAGATCACAATATGTAAACTATTTTAACAGTATCTTCTTAAACTCAACTCAACACGTTTAGCCTACCATCTTGAATGCTTAATTGACATATGCCTCAATTTGACTGAGAATCTCTGATGCCAGCTCCAGTGCTCGAGTTTCATTCTCTGGTTTGAACTGCCCATTGGGAATGAGAGGAGGAGGGTGACAGCTTGGATACTGGGTCTTCTTGGCATCGACTCCCAGTAACTGTAGCTCTTCTACAACCTGGGGCAAATTAATGAACTGAGATCTGTAGAGGGAAATTCTTTCTGCGAGTTGTGTAATGGAACACTTGTTGACCTGTTGACCTGTTCTTTTGTACTCTGCAGCAATGAGAGCCTTTTCCACTGCTTGATGGACCTTGAACAGACACCACTCCGTGCTCCCACGGCTAGTGTCATTGTGAGCGGCTTTGAGATCACAGCGAGCCTGTCTATACCAGCGCTGGGCCTCCTCTCTGTTTGGTCTTGGGACATTTCCATGATGTGTCCAAAAGTTATAACTGTAATGGTAGTCTCTATTGAACCTCTCTCGACCACGTCTGTGGCGCCTGGCCTCTTGATCCCACTCCTCATAGAAGTCTCGGAAATTTGTGTTCCACCGTGGATGGGAGTCTCTGTCATTTGTGTTCTGCCTTGGATGGGGGTGTCTGGAATTTGTGTTCTGCCGTGGATGAGAAGAGTTTGACGATTTGCCTGTCATCAGCTCATCAATTCTGTTCTGCAAGTACCTGAATGCTTCAGTGGCGAGCTCTTCATAGTCTGGGTTTTTGTCCGGATGCCATCTCAGGTACAGACGTTTAATGGCCTTTTGCCTGTTCTCCTCAGAAAGAGTCCAGATCTCTGTCAAACATTCATCAATTTCCTTTTTGGCTTCTTCAAGTGTTGTGGGCACCGGCCTTGTATATGAGTAACTTGTAGATGATGCTTGTGAAGTATGTGACACAGAGTGCACTTGCACTGATGACTTTATTAGTTCCATGCAAGTTGGCTTCCTCTCCTGTTTTGGCTTCTTCTCTCGTTTAAACTGATATAGATCGAGAGAGCCGACTTCAATGACCTCATCTTTCCCGATCTGTATTTTGTATCTGTGTGAATATAATTGTCCAGCACGCTCTGGCAGCTTCTCAACAATAACTGCATACATGTACTCCTCGTCTGAAGCAGAGTCATTATAGCCAACGTATTCTCCTTCTTCAAAGTTATTGATGAAGCTCTGATCTAGGGAATCCTTCCATTCCTCAGGGATACCCGTCCCAGGGGTGGGTGGACAGAAAAGAAGGTTCTGAGTTTCAGCACTGTCATGAATTCCGTTCACAGCCAGTATTTTCTGAACCTCCTCCAGTGAGTCACACATAAGTAACTGTCCAAGAACTGTTAGGTGGACTGAGGGAATGCTATTATCTAAGAGAGCATTTATCTCTTTAGTCAGTGTCAGGTTGACTTTATTAATCACTTTAACAGCCATACTGTCACTGTGTTTCAAGTAGAAAATGCAAACTTCTTCTCCCTTTTCGACATTGACCTCTGTTTCAGACTTGGTGTCATTTAGTGGTTGTTGATCAAACCAAAGCTCTGTTTCAAGGCTTTTGCAGCAGACCATCTGAATTCTGCCAAACATCTGCTGGCACATGTAAGTTGCGCCTTCTTGTGTAATTTTGCCACTTGACTGCGCTCTGATGAGGCAGATAAGTCCATGTCTGAAGTGTATTGAGGAGAGATGCTTCTCAAACCATCCACTAAAATCACAGCTGGCTCCATACTCGCAAAGCAGCATGTGTGAATCCACCACCTTCTCTTCAGTATATCGAGAGAGCATTTTGGGCTGATTATCCTTTGGTAGCAACTGCAGCAGTTGATGCTGTTCATAAATATCACTGACCAAATGACATTGGTCAGTGATATTGAGGTGTTCGAGGAGGTGTATTTTGTTCTCCAATGCTTTTTCTAACCTGTTTGCCTCGAACACAGTGTCATTGAAATAGAGCATGTTTGAGGGGTACAACCTACCATCTTTTGAAGGAAGGTGTAAAACCTTTGGTAGTTTAAGGGCTGATTGGCTCCCTTGAGTTTTAATTAGCTGAAACAGTCGCTTCACGGCATGTTTGATAGTTATCAGCTGGTTTGCGTTGAGAGTTTGTTTATCACAGGACTCCGTGTAAATTGCTTCAAGGACATTGCAATACTGCAGTGCTGTTGGCTCCTCATTAACACCAATTTTTTTGAAGAACTCTGCATAGAGGACATCCTTCCCAGGAATTTTGTACAAGTAGGGCCTGAATTCCAGGTCACTCTGGAGTCCTAGAGAGGTCTCTTCGGTTTTCACCAGTTTTGTGTCGTTTTCAACCAGCACAACAGGGAGGCCAGTCAGTGAATGGCTATCAAAAGTATTTGTTTGTAGATGGGCATATGAAAGACGAAACACTTCAGCACGAGTTTTGATCAAGTCATTAGTTTGACAAGGTACGTGACAGATGTTGCTGATGTTTGTGGTGACACATGGGCCAGGTGGCCTTTCAAGGGCTCCATGAGTCACCATTTGCATCTTTTCCTTCTTTGACCAGTAGCCTGGTATTATTGGCATTGAAGTCCAAATCAGACGTTGATCTCTGATCACTTCATCACTTTCAATCAAAGATCCTCTGATTGCAACAGCAATTTTCTCAGCTGCAAGTGGCTGATGGTAGGCACACAGTTCTTTGCTAGTTGCTTTAGGAAAAATGAATTTGATGTCAGCAATTTTCTCCATCAACTCTTGGTTTTTCTTTTTTTGTTCTTCATTTTTGCTCTCTTGTGTCAAGGCTGTTTTCAACAGTTTCAATGACTTCTGTGTCAGCTCCTTAAGTTCAAATTGGCCTTTTGCCTCTCTTTCTATTTGGTGTGCAAAAGCAATTATCTCCACCTTTGACACAACATATTTCATTCCAAGTGCTTTAAGCAGTGCTTTCACTTGTAACTGCTGGGCTTCATTGAACTCATTCCAAAAGCTCTGAGGTACAAATTTGTCTTGAGGCAACATCATCTTGTACATTTCCACACTTTTGTCAAAGTAGTAGGATGCTTTCTCCAAGTTCCCATGGACATTCTGAATCAGTTTCACATCCTTCATTGAAAAGATGATTTTGCCCTGATGATCTTTAAATTTGTGATCATGTTGTACTGATAACAACATTTTGAAACAGTCAATAATCTGTCTCTCTGTGAGCTTGTGTAGGACAGGCAAGATGAACTTCATAAAGAAGTCCAAGTCAGATAGGATTTGGATGTTCAACTGGTAAGACAGTTGCACATTCTCAAGATTGTACTTGAGAAAAACTGTATTTCTGTGATGCTGCATGAACAGAGCTGGGAGTTCTTCAACTGAGATTAACGTCATGTTGAGGATGAATACCTGTTCAAGATTATCAAGCGGCACTCGCTCACCATGTATGGTTTCGAATAACGGCAAGGATATGAGCTTTCTCTGATAATCCTGTTTGTTTTTTCCAGATTGTAAAAAACTTTGAAGTTTTCTTAACTCTTTGTCGGAAAGGTGGAGAAACTCACAATGATTGAGTTTGTAGACTTCATCTAATACAGCATTGGCATCATTTGTATTCATGAGTTCAGGGTATAAAAGTGAATGTATTTGAGTGCTCATCTCAGTGTAGAATGACCAATTAAGCTTCGTGTAGCCAAGTTTAAAGAGAACACTTGATATGTCCCCTTCTGTGCCAGAATGAATCACACTTGGCATGTCTTCCATTGTTTGGAGAAATGGTCTGTTATTTAACCTTGGACACACAACAGGTATTATACAACAGTCACAGAACAGCTTCTTGACAGAACTCAGTGTCACAGGTGTTTTAGTTCCCCAATCTTGTGATGATGTTGATGTGAGTTGGCTTGTGAAGAATTGCCATAGTTCTTTCAGCCACTTCAGTATTGCCTCATTTGGGACATGGAGGTTAGAGCTTGGATCAACTGCACAGTCTTGCAGGAATCTCTGAAGTAAAGGTTTTACATACTTCACTGACATGGGAATCGTCAAATTGTGGAGAAAGCCGCCATGTTGAAGAATCTCCTGGTGGGCCATATTAATACGATAATATGCAAAATCTGCCTCATACTCAGAGAACAAGCCATCATATCTTGACATCAGCTTGGGAGAGTTACGATTGAACACTCTTAGAACTTTATCTTTTGTGAGAAGAAGTGGAAGCCCATTGATTGAACTACAGTTGTCTTTGTTGATATCTTTCAAGCAGAACTGTAACAGCGTGGAGCATCTGTTTTCGTTTCTAATCAGAGTGTGTGAGATAGGTAAAGGTAAACCCCTCTCAGTTTGGTTTGAGTCATTGAAGTTTTTTTCTTTAAGGAAATTCCGCACAGTTGAAGGACTGACTGCATTCAATTCAATTCCAGCAGTTTTGAAACTTCCCCAAATTTCTGACATTTTTGTGGTAAAAGGCACTAACTTCATTCCAAGATCCTCTAAAATGGGATTCATATAGGTGCTCCATGGGTTAATCAGGTGAGGTGCATTAGTCAGTTCTGTCTTTCTGACAGTACACCAGTCAAAAGTAATCTCTGTAACTGGCCGATGTGCAATATTCTTTAATGAGCTCCGTACCACTGGAATAACATCAAGTGCTTTCTCATTTATTGAACGATACACCTCTTGTACCACACCATGCCAATCTTGAGCAATGTCTTTTGAGACAGTTGGGAAAAAACATAAGTAGGAGCTATCAAGAACTGTCCATGAAACCTCATCAGTTGCGGGACAGACCTTCACTTCTGTAATGCTACCATGGAGACAATGAATTAGTTCTGCATACAATGGAGCTATGACGTCCTGTTTTAAAGACTCGTTCCAATTCGTTTTCAGACTTTGGCCATCTGCTTTCCAAAGGTCCCTCCTGGAGGAATCAACCTCAAAGTTTCCATTGACATGTATTGGAAGTCCAGTTTTGCGTGGCAGAGGAAGTGAGCAAAAGACTCCTCCATTGAAGTCTCCCATTCTGACTGGCTTAGGATGTACACATGCAGCTAGTGCTGCTTGGGGTATAATGTCTGAATGTTTCCTCTCTTTCCAAATGCTGCTTTTAAAGGAGCCAAACTGCTCTGCAATAATCCATTTACTCATCCTTTTGTCACTGGCTGAAATGCTGACATCATAAATGGCTTTGCATGGTGTTGCTGGTTTGACAGTTTGCAGTGCCGTGCATAGATGCTTTTGAAAAGAACATCTTTCTTCATTGCTCTTCTCTGAGAAATGTTTTTCAACTGTGAAGGTTGTGCGGAGGTCTTGCGAGTGTTCGTTTATTTCATGGAATTGTATTTTGCGGATGTTTTTCAGAAACAGGATCAATCCTTCAGGATCTTTGGACAGGGCTTTGGACAACTCAATCATATCCTGATTAGTCACTTCCTGGTTTGATATTTTCGAGTTGTTTGCCATGATACCTGTTCTAAGAGGCAGTCTGAACATGGTGCCATCTTCAAGTGCAAATTGATCTGGAAGAAATGACTTGTAGACATCATCATACATCTCCTTAAAAACCTTTTCTAGTTTGTAACCACACCCATTAGGTTGTTTTCCTGACAAACCTTCAATGTAATTCTGATTTGGATCAGAAATGCAGAGTACTTGATCCCCAGTCATGATCGAAGGGCAATCAGTCAAATGGTAAACAGAGTTGAATCCAAGACCGTATTTTCCAGTTTTCCCTTGAATGTCATGTTTTCCACCTTCTCCTAGCTGTTGAATGCCTTTCAGATCTGCATCACTAAACACCTTGTTGTTGTATACACATAGTGCCGGACCCTGTAGCTGGTTCCACTTCCTCCCAAATGTTTTCTTCGTGCCATGCTGCCTTTTGTCCCAAACAAAGTGGATTTCTGTTGCCTCTGCATCATCTGCATTTTGGATGAGCTCTTTCAGGATATCCTTCTTGGCTGGATAAGCTGAAATTATGTTTTTAATTCGGACAGTCAATTGCTCTCGCTGTTCAAACTGAAAAGCAAAGGGTGAGATGTTCTCCACTAAATGATCTTGCAGAGTTTGATGCCTGGTAGTTTTAATTCCAAAATACTGAGCCATGACACGTGGGATAATCTCATTGCACAAAGTGACAGTTGCAGTGTCTGGCATCCAGGGGCTGTCATTGAAATATAGTTTGCTTGCAGGCTGTAAAACACCATGTTCATTAGGTATGAGGCAGTCACTTAGAATTTTCTCTTTAGCTTCATACAATCCTCTGTTTAATATTGTGAGGCAAATTATGAGATCAGATTTTGGAAGGGGGTTGGATCCATGGAGAGTATGCAGTGTCTTGAGTACAGTGAGACACTGATCAACTGTGAATTTCTTTTCAACACCCACACATTCCCACAGTTTTGTGAAGCCTTTGAAGACTGTTGGAAGCACATGGAGATATGGTTTTGCTTCAAATTCCGCATTTTTGGCAACTGATTTCACATGCTCAAACTTGTCCCCAACAAGAATAAACGGGAATGAATGTGCAGTCTTTGAAATGAGTTTGGAATCCTCCAAATAGTAGAGCCACTGATCCAGAAACGTGTAGCATTCATAGGCTATTTTGTGAAGTGTAGACTTGGAATTGTTGAAGGATTCTGTTTCCTTACAAGCTTCTTGCAGCTGTTGAAGTACAGTCTCAGGTCTCAAATCAGAACTTTGATGAATTCCCAGAATTTTGAGGACTGGATCAGCACTGTGCAGGTTCAGATTAGAACAATCTACCACAGGATGTATCATGCTTACAAGGTAGCGGCATTGGTCACTAAACACATCAACAGGCTTCCAAAGTTGTACCATTTGGTCTTTTTCACTGTTTGGAGGAAACGCTGGAATAAATGCGGTATTCCTTAGTAGAGCCCAGTAGGGAGAGCCCTCCTCTTTATGAGAACTGCTCAGAACGTCAAGGATGCACTTCAGATGTCCATAGGCTTTGCTTTTGTCTTTGCTCCAAACACTAGTGATATTGTCAGCTCTGTCTAAGATGTCTTCCAATGGGAGTTGGTGATTAAGCATTCCCAATTCCAGAAGCCGCTGAATCCTTTTGGGGGAACAGAAGTCACTTTCAGTCCCTCCAAGCAAGCGTCCTTCGTTATTATCAAACAGGCAAGCTACTTTCCCTGATGGATTCACAAGCTTCTTGATATACTGGAGCTGTCCACTCTGTGTGGGAATGCACGGATAAAACTTAAGTAGATTGTCAATTGGCTCACTGTTGAGGTCAATAGCATGCAGCACAAGAGCATTTCTACTCTCAGGGTCCATGGTAGTCAGGTTGCTAAACACCACTCCATTGTAAAACGTTTCCCAGTTACAAATTCTGCTCTGTAGGGCCTTTTCCAAGCCAGCATCTCTGAAGCTGTTTCTCACCCACAGTGGAAGAGGAACAACATGATTTACATAGCTCTGACACACCTTCATTGCAAGCATGCCAATCTTTTTGTCCTCTTCAATGCTTTGATGTAAAAATATAGCCTTGTCGATTGAGCACCAATGTATACCATCACTGAAGAGCTCAAGGGGCCTGCTGGAATACTGGCAGATGGCAAAGTACAAGGCATCTACCAGAGGCTTGAAAGTATCACTCACTTTCTCCCTGTCAGGCCAAAAGGTGTGATAACAGTAACTTTCCAGCTCCTCATTTTCAGCCATACTCTTCAGGGTTAAAAGTACTGTGACATATGCCGTGGCTGTAGGATCCTTAAGAAGAGCTTGGTTCCACTGATGTTTTACTCCAGTCTCCCATAAACCTTTGCGATTGGAAGTCACAGCAAATGCTCCATTTATATTCACTGGAAGGCCAGTGTGAATGGAAAGAGGGAGGAAGCAAAATGCCTGTCCAACTAGATCAGTCTGTGATGTGACCCATTTCTTGTTTTTTGGATCATTGTGCAAGGGTACAGCGATTCCCCCGACAGGCAAAGAGAATTTGGCTTTCTTATCATCTTCAAGGGCCATTTGTAAGGACTGCTCTGTCCCGAAACAATTATACAGAAGCCAGGCCTGGACATTAGAGCCATCACAATGTTGGGTTATTTCGGCAATGCTGACCGTGCTGCAGTCAATTACTTCTTTAAAATTTTCATCAAGTTTCATCAGTTTGTTCTCAGCGTCACGCTGCTTTAATGTATGGGTTTCATCTGGAATCGCCTTTTTTTCCAAAACTTTTTTGGAAACTGTGAAAATGGTTTTGATATGGTCATCTGTTGGAGGAGTTGGAGCATTGTCTGCAATGTTTTGTAGAGATATGGTGCTGACGTTCTTCAGAAACAGCAGGTGAGTTTGTGAGTTGTTGGCTAAGTGCTGCTGGAAGGTGTCAATACTGTGTTTGTCATACACCTTTGCACAGATTTCAGATGTGAGCGCCTCTTCACGTGTCCGGAAAGGTAGTTTGATCAGAGTACCTGGGTAGGGATTTGTGGTATTTTCTTTGGAGAAATTGCAATCAAAAATGCGTTCATATGGTCTGAACTGACCCGAAAACCAATGCAAGAGTCCCTGTTTAGAGAGGTCCAGCTTGATTCCAGGATTTGTTTTGCTTTTGATATGCTTCTTCAGGTGGTTGACATTTGGATCAAGAATGAGAAGATGGTTGCCACTGAGGATGGAGGGAACATCTGTCACGTGATATACAGTGTTAAATCCAAGTCCAAACATCCCAATTTTCTCAACCATATTAGCCTTTGAGGCGGCTCCTACCCTGACTATGTTTCGCCAGTCATCTTCTGTGAATAGCTCATTATTGAATGCCCAAAGACATGGCCCTTGGCAAAAAGACATGCCAGGGTCAATCAGACTTTCAGGAGGGGCATTGTGGACTCTGAAATCCACCATGAACTTGCAGTCTTTTGCACGAGCATCCTCAGCATTTTGTATAAGCTCTTTGAAAATGTCTTTTTCTTCATCATATTCATTAAGAATGTTCTTAATCCTTGTGGTTATGGGTTCATGCTGCCCACATTGTTCTATTCCCACTTGTTCTGGACTGAGGATGCGGGTGCTCAGAAGTGGAACCTTCAGCCACTCAGCAGTTGCTTTTGGTATCTCCTCATGGATCACATGAAATTCTTCCTCATCATTATTAAGCCACTCCAATCCCTCTCTGCTTATGTCACAAAAGACTGTTGTTGACAGTGGTTTGAGGGTAAATCGGTCAGCCTCTGCCCTGACAGGCATCGGGATATCATCACTAACAATCTTCTTCTCTCTCCACATCCAGTTCAGAATGGCTACTGACACATTCAGTTCAGATGAACTTGCAAACTTCTCTTTCCTTTCATCAATGCTTTGTTTGATATCATTTAGTATACCCATTATTTCTTTGTCTGAAAGCCATGGTCTTAGTCCAAACTTGCTGAACAAGCTCTTATATGGTAGAAATTCTTCTGGAATCTTCCCAATGTAAGAGCTCAGATCTAGACTTGGTGGGTAGTCAAGAACCAGATCCTGAGGGGAAACAAACTGGTTATGAGTCCATAGCCAACACGCATCATTCATCGTCACTTTTTTGAAAGCAGAAATGTTATCTTGCATGTGTCTGTAAATGCTGTGCAACGTCATCTTGAAGTTGGCATCTGTGTCTGGAGTCTTCATTATCTGTACCAGGGATCTCAATACTGACATATTTTCCTTCACCTTCTCAGGAGGGGGTACGCGTTTGAGACCAAGTTTGGTACCAACATTCTCATTGAGCTCTCCTGTCAGAGGCATTACATGCCCAACAATGTCCTTGTACTTCGAGTGCCTTACTTCATTTGGGCAGAACAGGCCTTTTCCTTTGTCCTTATTGAGTTTTCTTTCATCACCTGGTTTAACACATGGGATCCATTGCAACACAGTGAGGCATTCAATCTGCTCTTTTGAGAAATTGGCCAGCAAATCATTGGTATTCAACAGTTTTACAAGCACCTCAGACCTTTTAACAGCCTCATTTTCAAAGTGTGGAAGCAATTTGTCAATCTGTGTGGCGGCATACAGCAAATGGATTGGGGTGACATCAGTCATTTTACTCAGCAACCCAAGATCTATTAAGCTCTCCAGCATATGTGAGGTCTCCGTATAAACAGATGGGGGAAAGAAATCTGATCCAAAAAGAACTTTGAATTCTTCAATTCTTGGATCAAAGAAGCTTGAGGTGCGTTTCAGCTCTCCGTTCATTTCAATGAAGTTCAAGTCTTTCAATCGCTTTTTCAAAGCATCATTCTGAGAGAAAAGGATGTTGCCATGTTTTAGAATCCAAGTCATGATTTTCACTACATTTTCTTTGCCAAAATCCCTCCTTTCAATTCCATCAATTAGGAGGCCAGTTGCTTCAGCTGTATCCAAGAGAACAATGTTAAGCAGTAGAAGTAGTCTGCGATCAGCCTCAGTGGCACACTGTACAACTGTATCAGGCATGGGGAGTTCTGTTGGTATTTTTGGACTTGAACTTAAAAGCACAGCTTTTTTTGACTGGACGGCAACACATCTTCCATCCATGGTTTGGAAAAGAGGCAACTTTGACAGGACATTTTTCTCAGTGACTGAAAGAGAATCCAAACCAGAAAGATAATCTTTAAGTTCTTCCCTGTGTTTGAGAGGTACAGTCTTGATTTCATTGAAGACATGCTGACAATCTAAGTTCACAAACAGTCGCATGACACTCCTTGGAGATGGGTTTAACACATAAGTGTCAAGGTCGTCGTGCTTCAGCCAGTCGTCGCCTCTCACAACTGTTCCACCAACTGTTTTCACAATTTGAACAATTTGGTCTGGCAAGCTGGTTTGTTTGTTTTTCTGGAAAATTAGGGTTGAGTTCTGTTGTAATCTTGCAAGTTGTACGGTATGCTTGATGTCATCTTGGGGTTTAATGGGAATTAATGGCATGCCATTGAAACAACTTAGATCTCTGAAGTGAGTATTGAGAAACTTCCAGAATTCTTGGAGCCACCCTGAGGGTGGATGCTGGCTATTGCCAATCTCCCAGGTAACATGCTTTGCCTTTGTTTGTTTCCAATCATTTGGCAAATACCTCTTTGCATATTCAGCCACATCATGTTCATTGATGTTGGATATCTTGAACAAATCTGGAATGAATGAATAAACCGATCAATCAATCAATCAAAAAACAATCAATCAGTGTGTGTGTGTGTGTGTGTGTGTGTGTGTGTGTGTGTGTGTGTGTGTGTGTGTGTGTGTGTGTGTGTGTGTGTGTGTGTGTGTGTGTGTGTGTGTGTGTGTGTGTGTGTGTCTGTGTGTGTCTGTGCGTGCGTGCGTGCGTGCGTGTTTGTGAAAACAAAATGTTTGAATTGTACATTGTAGATGTAATTATGGAATAATTATTATATCATTACATTGTGCAAAATAACCTCCTTACGTTTTGTGGCTAGATCTTTCAGGTGGGTAAGCGTAGGTGTACGCAGATCACTGGGAATGAAGAGATTTTTGCAGCCTGGCAGCAGGACTCTGTAGTGTAGAGCAAGAGTTCTCAATAAAAAAGTGCTCTACTAGAGCTGGGAATGATTACAGTGATATATTGCATTTTTTTAATTTAATTTAGCTGGTAAATTGATTGTAGTTTATAGTCTATATAGCATTACACCATGATTGTTTAAATAATAATAATAATAACAATAATAATAATAAACTTACCTTGGAAATTCATTGCTATCAATGAAAGCAATGTCCTCCTCTTTATCTGTGAAAGATCTGAAAGTCCCATCACTGAGTGGAAGGAGCTGAAGGTCCTGAAGTTCTCTGTATTGTCCATCACTCAAAATGTATTCCAGAAGTAAGAGCTTGTCCTCTTTGGAGATATGATGCAAACCATTTCTGTGGAGAACTGCCCGTAGGAATGATGGGGTCACATGCCTCAAGGGAATATGGTGTTGATAGGCATCCTTGATAGCTCTTGCAACACTGTCTGGTAATGTGACAAGATTTTCTCCGTAAGAAACCAGAATCCTCTTAATGGCGGCCACTATTTCAGTGCTTGTTGAATGATTGCAGGGGAGCAAAGCTTCTGAAAGAGTGACAAACTTTCTTTCATCTGCTGCAAGAGAGAGGACAGCAACATTCTGCCTGAATAGGCGTTGGAGGACATCGAGTGCAATTTCATGCCATTTGTCTTTGTGCTGCATCTGGCTGATGTCTGGCCAAAGATCATATACAACGGACGCAGGGAGTCCCTCGTCTTTGGATAGTTTGACAGCATCTTGGAGGATCCTGAGGTATGCATGTGGGAGAACATCTTTTACTAGCAATTCATTCCACTGAGCAGCTTCATCATATTTCTGGTCTTCCTCCTGCCACTTGATGTGTCTTCTGTTGTCTGTGAGGCCAAAGCATGCATTCACATAAACTGGGAGTCCAGTCTTGTTGGATTCGTTGTTAGGTAGGGGCAGAAAACAGCTCAGCCTATTGTCAGTGGAGTGTCTCTGCTGACCACATAGAAATGCCAAGTCAACTTGAGGACGAAAGCACAACTTTTTTGCTAATGTATCAAGCTTTGCTATGTGGCCTTCTTTCATGCAACAAGATGTGA
>NC_137618.1:36753967-36778967 GCF_963280865.1 Gymnoscopelus braueri
TAATCAATATAACACACTAGTGATGTTTAATGTTTTGCTAGGTGGTACTAAATTGAGATGACTAATTCTAATATTAATAACAAAATAAATTACAAAATTAAATTCAGTTGAATGAGAGGTGCAGGTTATATTAATATGAGCAGACATCAAGATACAAGAAAAAATACACTATTCATGTAATAATGTATTTGACATAGTCATTTAAAAACATGCAATATGTAATTACGTTAAATGACAGAATAGTAATACCATAGTACTAATAATAGTAATAGTAACAGTTGTAGCAGAATGAGCACTGGTCCCACCTTCAAAATTTGTCCACCATCAGGATATCTACGTAGAATATCTTTCAGGTAGTCAATGAATGGAGGAGCTGTTGCACCAAACGCATTTCTAAACAGAAAAACGTGATTAAGCCTACACATTGCAATGAAAACAATGCAGTATACATTAGCATTCAAAAGTTTGAAATCACCCAGCAAGGCTAATGTTTTTGATAGAAATTGATACTTTTATTCACCAAGATTCACATATAGGCAAGACATGTTGCAATGTTGCAAATTGCTGTATTACTACCAGAAATTACTGATAATTGCGATGCCATGCGAGAGTGCGGTCTAGCCAACATCAACTCGGGACTCCTGAATCGCTGCCCTCCACACTCTCCTATCTAGCACTAGGGCTGAGCATCATGGTCTTGAGCTCTACACTGCACAGCAAAGCACTATTTTCAGAAGGCATTATTTTTGTTCATGATAAACCTTTTTAGCCCCTCCTTAATCATGTTTAAATGGGAATTTAACTTAACACTTTTGGGGTAAAACATTTTGGGACTATTTTTAAGTTGCTTGATTCAATATTTAGATATTTGATTAATTTAAATTAATTTGATCAGACACGTGCCTACTGTATATAAGCCAATTGAACTTCAAACAGCTAAATTGCAGTTGTTGTACCCTATTTTGTTTCTCAATTCATACTTACCATGTCTTTGTTAACTGCTATTATTTATTATTGCTTATTATTTGTTGTTGTTTTTTCACTATGAATGTTCAATCACTTCTGTCCGAAAAAAAAGCATATCTGACTGACCTGGGGAACATTAAAAAAAATCCATTTTGAAATTGAAAAGAAAAGAAAACATTATGACGGGAAATAGGGATTTTTTTGTGACTTTTTAGGCTAATTGGAGACACCTGCCCAAAACAAGGTTTTTCGAGGTCTAATATATGTGGGCCCCTGTTTTGGTCAAAAACTACCCCTAAGCCTCACAAAAATTCGCACACACAAAACTGTTATCTTCACAGATGATAAAAGTTCAAATTGGAATATGTATCACACTATCAAAAAAGATGAATCATATCTGGGAGGAGTCAAACATTGTTATGTTTTTGTGTATTGTTTATTTGATTAATTGATTGGCTGAAATCAATTTAAAGGTGATGCTTCTGAATAGGAAGATAAAGGAACACTACTCACCGAGTTTTCTTCCTGTTCATCCTTCCTGGATAGGATCATGTAACAGAAAAAAATATTAACTTTATTTTATTTATTTGTATGAGATTTCAGTATTGTTTTCCTTTTTTATCAACTTTAACAGTAAAGGAAGTTTAATGTAGGTTAATACAGTTTCATAGTCACACAGAAATAGCCTATCCATTTGGTAATCCTTAAAATACAGAAACTGCTTATCAAATCTGCGTATCAGTCACTAATTGATTCTTGTTGGCTCCAGTGTTGGCTCCAGTGTGCCAATTAATCGGTCATCTAGTAGATGTATATTGGAAAAATATTGCCTGGTTCGTTACTAGGTATAGGACTAATTGCAGGTGGATTGCGCAATCCCTATTGCCCTCTTGTTTTTAAGAGCCATTACATTTCTAAAGCCACCTAACACAAATGACACATTTCACAATAGTCATGTGCAGCTGGCCTGACCAGTCAGGTACCCAGAGTACCTTGTACCAAAATATTATGATTAGCAATGTTTATTTGTTTATTTCTCCACAGAAAAACAACAACAAAAACGCATAGCTAACAGTGTAGTGTGTGGGGGGGAGGCCATGTGACCATCCACTCCATGCATCATACCACTAAGCAACTGACCAGACCAAAATGACCACATAACAGACCACTTAACTGGTAGGACCACAGGGACCACACACAGACTACTGAAATAAAATTGCTTCGCACATGCTATGCAGATAGATAGATAGATAGTGTGGTATAATTGAGGCATGACCATAGCCATAGAAATGTGCCCGGATGAAAAGTGGGTGTTCAAAGAATCCTTTTTATTCAATGAACATGACATCTGTGTGTAGCCAAATCAACCACATTACTGTATATACAGACATTTGACATGGTAAACCTCCTGGTCCTGCTTCTGACCACTCACAAACAAGCTTTTAAGAACAATAGACTTCTTGGCCAGCCTTTCGCGCACAATGGATCTGCCTCCTTTACACTGACACATGACAACTTACTTTAACCCTTATCTATAAAAGTGTACTTTTACACAAGCTCATATTATGAAATTTTTGTTTATCATCTTATTATCTTCAAAATAAGCCCACACATATATGTATTCAACCTTATGAATGATTTAAACAAAAAGAGATGATTTAAAAGAACATGACATTTTCCTGCTTTCCTAGCTGGTTTCTTCCCCAACTACATTTCACCAATGTTCATACTTGTGTACTTACTACAAAATAAGCTTTTACTATGAGATAATAATAATAGTATAAATTCAATCTGGGTCTGCATTACTTTACCAGAGGTTTTGGGGGAGAGAGAGAGAGAGAGAGAGAGATAAACAGATGCATTCACTTCAGCCATCACCCTTGTGTGACCAGGGCACTTAGGCCCGGAAACAGGATAACAGACTACGCCAACCTAGGAGTTTCACCCAGAGAATATTATATAATGCACAATATACATTGAATACCAGACCACAGGTCGATAATAATAAGGAGGAGCAGAGACGTGCGTTTCCAGTTTAAAAATAATGTTTGTTTTATTTATAATTAAAGGCAGAATAAGCAACTATCAATAATACTTCAAACTAGAAGGTCAAGGTCAGGAGGTTTAGGCAATATATTTATTTAGCAATTTCACAACTAATTAAAATGTGGGTTAAAGGGTTAAAAGGGGCAAGAGCCTAAGATACCAGTAGCAGGGAGGTATAGGTGTCCTTAGCACACAGGGGGAGGCAGGGAGTGAGGGAGTGAGGAGAGAGCACCGCCACCAAAAGCGCACACAATTGGCACACACGCACTTCACTCACTGCAAGACACAAGAGAAAAATTTTAAAACACACGCAACGCTAGGTTATTCAAAATACTGAGCATGCAAGCAGGATATCATGCACTAAAGATAAAACCAAACTCCAATACTACAGCCCATCACCAGTGACCACCCACCTGTCGGGACCACAACTATGACCACCCGTATTACTGGTACGGCCGGAGCCAAATATACCTCAGTTTATAATATTCGTTTTACACAAGAGCTGGTTTGCACACCGAACATAAACAAAAATAAACCTAAATGAAACTAGAAAAAGTGCTCCTCGGAGCACAGGTCAGGTAGGTTATTGTGGCCTCCTGGTGGCGCTATAATAGGCCAATGTTTAAAGGGTGCCATTTGTTCTTAGGCCTTGCACGGCAATCGGACACTGCATTCATGGTTTGAGGCATTTTGTGCAAAAAAAATGTTTTGCTAAATTAGACCTGCTGGTGGCGCTATAACAGGCCAATGTTAAAAGGGTGGCATTAGTTCCCAACATAGTGTGAATGTGCGTACAAAGTTTGACCTCAATCGGACGGTGCATTCATGATTTGCGGAATTTTGTTCAAAACAAGCCACTACTGCAAACTTTAGATGTCAATCTTAGCCAATGAGGATGGAATATGAAAAATCAAACACATCCGTCTTGATCACATGACTATGGAGATCATGTGTACCGATTTGCGTGAAATTTGGATAAAATCGGAAGGAGTAATTTAAAAAAAAATGTTTTACATAAGTCGGCCTCCTGGTGGCGCTATAAAAGGCAGATGTGAAAAATGCAGGGCAAAGGTTTTTCCTTTACCTCTAGGGAGTGCGCATACAAAGTTTTACACAGATCGGTGCAGTTATAGGTTAAAACATGAATCGGCCTGTTATAGCGCTACCATGAGGCTGATTTGAAAATTTTCAAGTGGCATTTATTCCTCGGCATAGTGGAAATATGCGTGCAAAATCTCACGGAAATTGCATGCTGTGTTCATGATTTGAGGCATTTTGTTGAAAACGGAGCACTCCTGCAAACTTTGGAAGCCATTTTGAGCCAATCAGGATGAAATATGAAAAATCTGAAAGACCCGTTTTGTTTAATGACTATAGAGATACTGTGTACCGATTTGCGAGATTTTTGGACAAAATCTGTAGGAGTACTGTCAAAAAATATGTTTTGCACAAATCGGCCACCTGGTGGCGCTATAAAAGGCCCATGTGAAAAATTTGGGGCAGAAGTTCGGAATTGGCATCCAGGGAGTGTGTGTGCACAGTTTCGCTGCGATCAAGCCAACGGTGGCGGAGATTAGCTGATCACAGACGGACACACACACACGGACGGACGGACAGACAGACAAACGGACGGAGGGTAAAACATACTCTCTCGCCATGCCTTTCGGCCTGGCGGAGACAATAACCAAATCAAATAATAACCAAAAATAACTAGAAAAAGTGCTCCTCGGAGCACAGGTCTCCGCCAGTTCAGGTAGGTTATTGTGGGGCAGCAATGTTCGGAATTAGCCAATCAGGATGGAATATGAAAAATTGGACGGAACCATCTTGATCACTTGACTATATATATATATGTGTACCGATTTGCATGATGTTTGAATTTGTAGGAGTAATATAAAAAAGAAAAGTGTTGCAAAATTGGCCTCCTGGTGGCGCTATAATAGGGCAATGTTAAAAGGGTGGCATTTGTTCTTCAATGTAGTGCGAATGTGCGTGCAAAGTGTCACCACAATCGGACGCTGCATGCATGATTTGTGGCATTTTGTTCAAAACGGGCCACTCCTGCAAACTTTAGATGTCAATGTTAGCCAATCAGGATGGAATATGAAAATTTTAAAAGATCCATCGTGATCACATGACTATAGAGATCAAGTGTACCGATGTGCGTGAAATTTGGATACATTCTGAAGGCTTAATATCAAAAAATGTGTTTTACATAAGTCGGCCTCCTGGTGGCGCTATGAAAGGCAAATGTGAAAAATGCAGGTCAGTTGTTTTTCCTTGGCCTCTAGGGAGTGTGCGTGCAAAGTTTCATGCAGATCGGTGCAGTTATAGTTAAAAACACAAATCGTCCATTTATAGCGCCACCATGAGGCTGATTTGAACATTTTCAAGTGGCATTTCTTCCTTGGCCTAGTGGGAATGTGCGTGTGAAATCTCACGGAAATCGCAAGCTGCGTTCATGATTTGAGGCATTTTGTTGAAAACGGAGCAATCCTGCAAACTTTGGAAGCCAACCTTAGCCAATCAGGATGAAATATGGAAAATTGGACAGATCTGTGTTGATCACATGACTATAGAGATACTGTGTACTGATTTGCGTGATGTTTGGATAATATCTGTAGGAGTACTGTCAAGAAATGTGTTTTGCAAAAAGCGGCCTCCTGGTGGCGCTATAAAAGGCTAATTTGAAAAATTTGGGGCAGAGGTTCTGCTCTGGCATCCAGGGAGTGTGTGTGCACAGTTTCGCTGCGATCAAGCCAACGGTGCCGGAGATTAGCTGTACACAAAATGACAGAATGACGGACACACGGACGGACGGACGGACAGGGGGCAAAACATACTCTCTCGCCATGCCTTTCGGCCTGGCGGAGACAATAAGGACAAAAACAGCAGGGGCAAACGGAGCTTCTCCTCTATAACTAGTTAGAGGGAGCAGCACAGACTGGACAGACGGACAGCACGCCACCTTCGCTTACGAAGAGAACAGGTCGGGGAGGGGGGAGCAGTGAGCACCTTAAAGAGGTGGTGCCATGGTTTTACACTTTTTCTGACTTTTTTCAAACGCCAACTAACCAGCGGCCGCGTTCAGCTGCCTATTAATCAGCCTGGTGATTACAGGGGCGTTGCATTGCGTTGCTAGGGGCAACGAAAGCTCAACCCACTACAATCGCATAAAGACAATAGTATTGTAATATTTAGTTTTTTAGTCTTCTAGTTCATGTTTTATTAACACATCCAGGACCCGATTACACGACAATAGATAGATAGATAGATAGATAGATAGATAGATAGATAGATAGATAGATAGATAGATAGATAGATAGATAGCTTTAGATAGATAGATAGATAGATAGATAGATAGATAGATAGGCCTGCCCTAAATAGACAATCATTAACACTGGACAGACAGACATGCCTGTTAAAAGGCTGCCATGGCTTTTAACTTTATTAACTTTAGCTCTTTATTAACTAACTTGCTTCAGTCAATGAATGATTTTTTTTTTTTTTGTAAAGCACTTTGGCGTTTCCAAACATAGTTACAAAGGTATAATGGGAAAAATGGACGCTCTATATTCTGATAGTTCAGTAACGTTTGAACAAAAAAAAAACAGAAAATACAATTTCAGTTCGGGATACCATTTAATCCAATCAGGAGAGGGACATTTATCTGCTCTTTACATCAGGGGTCTTCAAAGTTTTTCAGACCAAGGACCCCCTAGCTGAGAGAGAGATGAAGTAGGGACCCCCGCATCTTGTATTCATGACATGTTAAATGAACCACAACCTTCAATACTTTGTAATTTAAACTTGACCGTTGGCTCTGTACTTGGTCTGCTCTTTTGTCCCCTCGACACCAAACCTCTTTGCCGAAAATAGCAGATCTACAAGCTCACAATGCCTGTAGTGTGCTTATAAATCTGCTATTTTCGAAGAATTCCACTGCCCTTCAAGGTCTCCAACTCAAAATAAACAAAACTACTTCGCCACTCACCGAAAACAAATGCTGTTTTGTGTTGTTGAAAGTCTATTCTCCAATGTGGGAAGCCTCTCAGGACCCCACCTTCTCTGTATAATACACTTTTTGGGCAGAAAATGAAATAATGATAATAATAATGTCGCGAGACGGAAATTATTTTATTTATTCCACTGCGTCCTCTACAGATCTGGTCAATATAAATGACCATCGACCAGATCTGTAGGGGTCGCAGTGGAGTAAATAAAATAATTTCCATCTGGCGGACATAATTTATTTTCTGCCCAAAAAGTTTATTATACAGAGAAGGTGGGTTCCTCAGTTCCTGAGAGGCTTGCCACCGTGGAGAATAGACTTTCACCAACACAAAACAGTCTTTCGGTGAGTAGCGAAGTAGTTTTGTTTATTTTTACTACAGTTAGAGACCTCGCAGGGCAGTCGAATTATTTGTCTATAAGCAGATCCGAGCGCGCCTGCCAGGGCGTTAGAGATAACTCACTAACGCTCTGGATCAGGGCTATCCCCCATCCATCACTTCCAATTTCACTTGTTTATCTTGCAGCCTATGTTGTATGAGTTCTTTCTCCTGATTGGATGGAAATATTATCCCGACCTGAATTTTAACTTTCTGTTTAGAGCTGGAGAAACTGCGGAGTAGGCCTACACCGTTACGGAACAATATCCGATATTGTTCCGTAACGGCGTTCTCCGCAGTTTCGCCGCGTAGCGTGGAATGTAATGTTGACCGGGCCAGGATCTGTATCCCCCCTGCGGTGCGGGGCACGGGGGCACATACACGCGCAGCGGCGCAGCACGTGCGATTTTTTAAAAATTAATTAAACGACCATAAAGCAACATAAACAACACACTCTACTCTACCATCCTTCAGTGCGGAAAACGTAATTTAATGATCTGACAGTTGCCTATATGCCTCCTACACTACGGTACTTAACAGCTCACACTTGAAGATATGCAGGAGTAGGCAGCTTATTATTATTATTTTAGCTTTGTAAAAGGTGCGAATGGGGCAGCCAATGGGCGCGTTCGAAAATTACGCACCGGAGCACACTCGCCTATCAGTTTGTATTGGCCAGTGCGCTCAGTGCTGTATTTTCGAACGCACCCAAAGTATCACTGCAGTAACGTGAACCTCAAAGTTAGCACCCCATATGATGAAAATATGGGGGGGAAATTGTGTCATTCTTTAGTGCTGGATTTGTGCTACATTGTGCCGTAAATTGTAGAATTTGTGCTGGTATCATTTTTTTAATATCAATATCTATATGGTTTTGAGCTTTGCTGAGCCCAGCACGGCAGCACCCCCCAGTTTTTTGGCTCTAAATCGACCAAAAATTGTCTCATTCTTTAGTGCTCATTGTGCTTTCTTTTTGCTGAATCCAGCACCCAGTGGTATCCCCAGGAATTACACCCCCCCCCCCTGGGCTCAGCAAAGCTCAAAACCATATAAAAATTTTGCACAATTGTTGATTGTCGAAATTGGAGCCAAAAACTGGGGGGTGCTGCCGTGCTGGGCTCTAAAGCTCAAAATCATATGCACAAATCCAGCACTAAAGAATTACACAATTTGTATTCATATTTTCATCATATGGGGTGCTAACTTCACTTAGGTGTAACATGAGCGTCGCGGACGGTGGCTGTGTCTATTGTTGTCGGAGCAGAATTATTTTTTAGGGCGAATCTTGCCCAGGAGTTTGAGCAGCTAGACGGGGCAGGCAGGGTATCACTTTTGGAGCTCGCCCTCCCTCCAATCTATCAAAAACCCGCCTCCATCCCATAAAACCACTGAGTTATAACTGTTAGTAGATAACTGTTACTTTTCTTAGGTCACTTTTTATTCTATTCCTATCAAATTGCCTGCCCTTTACGTTAAACTTGATGACAAAGATAATCATAAATAATAATTATCCAATCAAATAATTGGGCTACATTACCTCAGTCATGGTCTTATGAGAACAGTCAGGTAACTCAGGTTGCAGTCAGATCAGCTCGCTCTCTGTCAATGATCACTGACGTTGTAATCTGTAGTTTTATATAGGTCTACTATTTTTTTCTTTTTTTTGGTCTGGGTTAATAAATGCCAGCTCATTATCCTTTCATCATTTCCTCAATGCGAACTCAAACATCAAGAAACGAAACTTAATACATTTCTTGGTACGCAAGGCAATGAAACGAAACGTTTACGTAATAAGCTGAATTCATTGTGGTTATAAAAGTGGAATAAAGGTAGCCAATATCTGTTCCGTTTCCTATGCTTTCCTGTGTTACCTATGCATTCAATATTAATGTAGGCCTACATGGCAGTGTTAATTTAGTTGACTAAAAGACTAAAAGACCAAGGTTTTGATATTTAAATAGAGTTGATAAAGGGTCGTAAATCCTGCTCTATGTTAATTAAAACTATTTGTAGTTAAACCGCTGAAAACCCAGTGTAAAAAGGATGAGACGAAATCAAAGACAGACACAGGCCGGTTCTCAAATTAAAAGGTTGACATTGTATTAAGAGAAAGAATCAATCCACGAGGCACCGTACAGCAAAAATATCTCTCTCATATTTCAAATACAGGCAATAGTATTTATACACAAGTTGGAGTCCGGACATCAGATATAAGGTGGATCCTAACGATTGGTTAAGACCCTTAGACGTCATATCATATCTGATGAGCTGTCAGGCATCAGGGTGTCATCATAATAAGTTGTTGTTCATCTTATAGTGTCCTTGTGTACTACTTTTGGTTCCATATACAAGTTATTCCTTCGATATCATAGGACATGTGGCAGGTTTATCTGTGACAGGGTGACAGCTGACAGAGTAAATTAGTGACAATATCCCGGTCATACAGAGATATAGGTCATGTACAGAGATACAGGTCATTAGGACATTAAATCACAAAGCGTTGACCAAGACATGTTTTTACTGATTGGAAACATATGTAGCCGGCACCAGATAGCAAATATGGAGTCAGCTACATGGCCTTGGTAGAGAAAGTATAGTAGAGTTACAAAAGGCATGTTTACAAGACTGAAGTAGGCCTACAGGCCCAAAAAGACATCACTATATTAATTTGACTGGTTGGAGGTTTATGGACCCTAGACACATTATGATAATTAAGATAACGAGATTAACTCCATCAAGTCGACTAAGACTATAGACTAAAACTAAACAATTTCAGAAGACTAAAATGGGACTAAAACTAAACGGTGTGTTATTCAAAAGACTCAGACTAAAGACTAATTCAGAATTTGCTGTCAAAATTAACACTGATGTACGTAGTGGTGTAAAGTAACAAAGTACATTTACTCGAGTACTGTACTTAAGTCAAATTTTGAGGTATTTTTTACTTTACTGGAGTATTTCCAATTTTCATTGCCTACTTTTACTTCTATTCCACTACATCTCAGAGACAAATATTGTACTTTTACTCCACTACAATTATTTGGGAACTTTAGTTACTAGTTACTTTGTAGATTTAGATTATTATTACAAAACATTCACCACTTCAGCCCTATTTAGACTTTGGCTATTTGAAAATAGACGATCTACAAGCTCACAATGCGTCACGATGCAATGCATTGTGAGCTTGTAGATCGGCTATTTTCAAAAAGATTTTTATACATTTGAAAACTTGTGAAATGGGACATTCTGCATCATGAGTAGCCTACTTTTATGTTAGCTTCCTTAAGTATATTTTGATACCAAGACTTTTGTACTTTTACTCAAGTACATTTTGAATTCCAGACTTTTACTTGTGAACAGAGTATTTCTACAGTGCAGTATTGATACTTTTACTTAACAAAAAAATTTGAGTACGTTTTTCACCACTGGTTGTACCTGTGCCTTTTCTAATTAGAGGTCTAATAGCTACTGTTGATTCTGTGATGCATTTGTCTTTTATAATCATACACATTCAAACTGTTAGTGAACGGTACCACTCTTATTGTATATTTTAGATTTAGTAGCCTAGTTTAGTGGGTTTGGGAAACAAAATTGCTGGCTACTTTTCTATTCATTGAGTACAGGACCCCAATGGAAACAAGCCATAGGCTTTCTTGGGTTTAAAATCCTCTTAGCAGAATTTATTTGATCAGAATTTATTGAGAGGATAGCCCCTTGAGATGAAGCATCTCATTTTAGAGGGGGTCCTATGCACATACATAAAACATTTCATACAGTACACAATACACAATACACAATACACATATGTACAGATACAGTTAGCTTGCTCACCCTCTCTCACCCACACCCCCATTCACCAACTCGTTTTAAACAAAGAAGTCGAGAATACAGTACTATGACCTATCTCAAAGTCAGAGATAAACATATGTACAAGCAGTATTAAAAGCATGAACAGGTAGTTTCGAGGTGTGAATACAGGGAAGTCCTGAAGCGGCCAAAAGAGGTAACTGATCTGAGAGAAAGAGGAAGGTTGTTCCAGTCAGATGGAGCTTTGTAATGGAATGACCTTCGTCCAGCTACAGAACATATTCTTTTGGGAACAGTAAAATAGGGACGTTGTGAATGTCTAAGCGGGTATGGTGATGTATATGGTTCCAGAGATTGTTTCAGGTAAGAAGGACAGTTAAAGTGAACACATTTAAAAAGGAATAGGTAGGGGTGGGCAGCATTTATTTCCAGGGGGCCATACTGACTTGATAAAGTGAAAGGGCCACACATTGTAGCCTGCAGTTTAATTGAAATTTGAAACACTGCATGAATTTTGTAGACATGCCAGACTACTTTACAATAAGGTCCTTGCTTTCACAACAAGAATTTTCAGTTACAAAATGTTGACTTTTTTTCTTTCTTTACAGCTGTACTGTCTGTACAGTATCACTCTGGCATAGGCCTATATGAGGTTATGAAAAGATTACTTAGCTTACATAAAACAATTCATGTACCTCAATGCCGGATCAACTTTTAAATGAGCCTTTAAATGTATACAGTAACTTATCTTATCTGATATGCACCACTCCAGGTCACTGTTAAAACACATCGCATTATTATGTTATAATTATGGACTCACAGTAGACTGTTTCACTGTTACATTATAAACATAAAACATTTGAGTACATAGGGATGGAGGAACGCAGGTATAGTACTCAAATGGTAAATATTAATTACTATTAATTCGAGTTGAACTAATTTGTCTCAAAACCATTAACATATGGCAGCCTTTTAGAATGTAGATTTGTTTTGGGTGGGTGTCATTTTGTTTTTCTTTGAAGACTTGGCGGGCCGGATTGAGATGGTCCGGCCCCTGAGCCATGTTGCCCATGTGTGGCCTAGAATCTGAACTTGACCCTGATAAGAATGTTATTTCCATGTCAGAGCCTGCTGCCACATATTTGAATAAAGATGCAAAATGTCAGACATGCATTGGTTTGATCAACCTAATGCAAAGCCATCCTGTTCTAAACCAAACTTCCTCATCTTTCCCCATCCCTTCCCCTTCTGTGTTCTACCTTGACACCCCCCCCCCCCCCCTTCTCCATCTCTCATTCACCCTCCTCCCCCTCCGTCCAGTGCTGTGTTCACGTGGACCAACCTGCTGGCCTGATGGTGGTGGTGGTGGAGCTGGAGGGCTCAGAGCAGGAGGCCCTGGACCTGGTGTCCCTCGTCACCAACGAGGTTCTGGAGGAGCATTACCTCATAGTCGGGGTGGTGGTGGTCGACCCCCCGGGGTCATCCCGTTGATAAGAGTTCCTGGCTTCAGTGAGGCTTGTTTTGTTGTGTGGACAGACAGCCAGAGGCAATCATATGTGGCCCATAACACATGAGTAGTAATAACTGGGCGGTTGAATGAGGACAATGACAACAAAGCGTCACATGGATGGAAAGTTAAAGAGTGTCATCTCACGTCTCTCTCATCTGACTTGTGAAACAGACTATGCTTACACTACGGTGGGTTTTGTATGAATAGCAGATTGTATAACTTTGATCCCAGGGCGGCTGATAGCCAAGCAGATGGTTATAGTACAATAATACTCAGTGCTATTACCATTTCTCATGGTGGTTCATTACGACCGCGACCGGGCAAGGGGCCCTACCGCAGTATCAAGAGTACCACCACCATGTTCTGGTGCAGTTTTAATCCGGCTGCTGTCAGACTGCTGAATAAGGCATGAGCCTTGGACTTAGCTCCTCCTTGGACATACCTGTGGACTACACCTAAGCACCTTAACGTCCATAAGTATATTATGCACAGTATACATTGCTGCTATGCTCAGGCACCTTCGTCATATTTTTTAAATCTCAGGTACTAGTGTAAATATGTAGATAACTTGTTTGGCCTTTTTGTTATTCTCTTGTTTGATCTCCTTCCCACTTGCCCCCCCCCCACCCCTCTTCTTTCTATGGAAATAACGTTGCGATGGGAACGATGTACAAAAACGAATTTCACCCACTTTTTTACCTTGTGTAAACCTGTGATGTGACAATAAACCTGATTCTGATTCTCTCTTTTGTCTTTTGTAAAACTATGAATGTCAGTTGCGTTTGCCATACTGTACACTTGTGTAATAGCACACCGTTGCACACAGTACCAATACCCTGACTCCAACAGCCTCACATGTTTTACATTTCACGTTTGCATAGCCTTGTTGCTTTGCGTTGTGGTTGGTGATGAATGTTGCCAATGGAAATATATGACATGTTTTTTTTCAATCAGTTAAGCAGGAACAGTTTTACAGGATACAACATACGTATATGTCCAAAATGAAATGTTACCAACATTCTTGTGTTTTAACTGCAGAATCATGTTCTTAAATCTTCAGGACGTTTTGGTGCTGCTGGTTGGAGCGAATCATTCCTGTGGTTGTACTTACTGTAGTGTAGTTTATTAAGGAAATTAGAAAGATTATTGTGGTTCCACCCTTAACTTCCTTAGTTTGTTCTTTTCAAAGTATGTGACATGTCATGTACCATTTTATAAGAACAAATACGCAATACGAGTAACATTTAACAGATGCCTGTTCTTCTCCCAGCTCACGTTCAATTTGATTTCAATAAGGTCCTCAGCTGTTTGATAGGAAATGAATGAAGACAGGAGAGTATTGTTTTTTTGTTGTTGTTTTTTTTACCAAGATGGCTATACTTGATATGAACATCAACCATTACAAACATGCATTTCTATCCCCAAATTATTATTTAGTTCTATGAATAATGATTAAGAATGTTACATCTTCTACACAAACTGACAAAAGAACAGGTAGACAGTGTGGGTGTGATGCAGAATGTCAGATTTGAGTGCCATCAACATTGAATGAGTGAGTGCTTGCAAATGTTGAGTTGCATGTACTGTACAAGGCAAGTATTTCATGTGCTTTGCTTAACCAGTAAAGTCTGGCGCGTTAACCTGTTTAAACGAACACTCCAGATTTTACTGTGTACCTTCTCCCCCTTCCTCATAGCATGTTAAATATCTTAAAGATCACAGTATGGTCGTTCCTTTTACATGTGCTGCACACCACTTTGGAAACCTGGAGACCTATAGGTCTTGTGTAAGTTATTACTAGATAGTGGCCACGTGTGGCGGGCTCATCAGGACAGTATAGGACAAAGACTGAATCTGGTTAATATGAACCCCTCCCCTTACTAACTAGAATTTGGAAGAGTTTCTTGCTCATGGAGACGATGGAGGAACAAGAAACGTGATGAGCTCTGTACACATTTTGTATTGTACAAACACTGGGAACAGGCCACTTCCAAGAGGAGACAAAGCACATACACCCCTAACACAAGGAGAAGACTGTTCTATTCTGGTGACTGTTGCGATCTCACCTCCTTCACAGCCTTATTGTTTAACATTATGGAAGGCTATCAGCATTGAGCTTCTTTTTTTTTTAGAGGGGGGTATATGTCGAGAGGTATGGTCACATGTACCCCCCTGTAGAAAAAAAGAAAAGCTCAATAATGACAGCTGGTCAGCAGGTGGTTTCATGAATGTATGCATATAGACAATATTTTGATCCAATAAAAAAATATAGACCACATTTCCCAAGAAAAGGTCCTTTAGCTGCCGGACAAGGTGTATTATACAGATTTAGGTGTTTGTTTTTGCTCGTTTGTTTTAATTCATAATATTTAACTTATTTTTGTATTGTGTTCTTTTGTGACAGTAGGGAAACAAAGAGGCAGGCACAATATTCTATTCTACTGTAAGTAGTCACAGTGACTGATGCCCTTGAAAATGTATTAATATACTGCTTCCTCCATACCATGAATTATACGCATTACTGAAGAAAGAAAAATGCACATAGCATTTCTTTTAGGTGCAACTTTACTAATGACTTAACCATGCCACCCTCTGCCCTTACATTCTGATACATAAGAAATCACAGCTCAGAAAATAAATCAGACAAAAGATATGGATGGTTTAAATGTATTTAGTAAAATTCCAGTATTACATCTCAAAATCTCATCTCAAGCATAAAAATCAGTGAACTTGAAGTACAAGCATGCAATTTTTTCCATGTTATTAATGTTGAATGTTTTAAAGTTTCTTCCATGTTTTCATTTTCATCTCAAAGAAAAATCTAAGTTATTGGTCCCTCTAAGTATTTACTTTGTTTACAATCAGATCACAATATGTATGGTTGACAACTATTTTAACAGTATCTTCTTAAACTCAACTCAACACGTTTAGCCTACCATCTTGAATGCTTAATTGACATATGCCTCTATTTGACTAAGAATATCTGATGCCAGCTCCAGTGCTCGAGTTTCATTCTCTGGTTTGAACTGCCCATTGGGAATGAGGGGAGGAGGGTGACAGCTTGGATACTGAGTCTTCTTGGCGTCGACTCCCAGTAACTGTAGTTCTTTTACAACCTGGGCCAATTTAATGAACTGAGATCTGTAGCGGGGAATTCTTTCTGCGAGTTGTGTAATGGAGCAATTGTTGACCTGTTGACCTGTTCTTTTGTACTCTGCAGCAATGAGAGCCTTTTCCACTGCTTGATGGACCTTGAACAGACACCACTCCGTGCTCCCACTGCTTTTGTCTCTGTGAGCGGCTGTGAGATCACAGCGAGCCTGTCTACACCAGCGCTGGGCCTCCTCTCGGTCTGGTCTTGGGACATTTCCATGATGTGTCCAAAAGTTATAACTGTGTGAACGGTAGTCTCTATTGAACCTCTCTCGACCACGTCTGTGGCGCCTGGCCTCTTGGTCCCACTGCTCATAGAAGTCTCTGTAATTTGTGTTCCTCCTTGGATGGGAGTCTCTGGAATTTGTGTTCTGCCGTGGATGAGAAGAGTTTGACGATTTGCCTGTCATCAGCTCATCAATTCTGTTCTGCAAGTACTTGAATGATTCAGTGGCAAGCTCTTCATAGTCTGGGTTTTTGTCCGGATGCCATCTCAGGTACAGACGTTTAATGGCCTTTCCCCTGTCCTCCTCAGAAAGAGTCCAGATCTCTGCCAAACATTCATCAATTTCCTTTTTGGCTTCTTCAAGTGTTGTGGGCAGCGGCCGTGTATATGAGAAACTTGTCGATGATGCTTGTGAAGTATGTGGCACAGAGTGCACTAGCACCAGTGGCTTTAGTTGCATGCAAGTTGGCTTCTCCTCCTGTTTTGGCTTATTCTCTCGTTTAAACTGATATAGATCGAGAGAGCTGACTTCGATGACCTCATCTTTACCAATTTGTATTTTGTATCTGTGTGAATATAATTGTCCAGCAGGCTCTGGCAGCTTCTCAACAATAACTGCATAAATGTACTCCTCGTCTGAAGCAGAGTCATTATAGCCAACATATTCTCCTTCTTCAAAGTTATTGATGAAGCTCTGATCTAGGGAATCCTTCCATTCCTCAGGGATAGCGGTCCCAGGGGTGGGTGGACAGAAAAGAAGGTTCTGAGTTTCAGCACTGTCATGAATTCCGTTGTCAGACAGTATTTTCTGAACCTCCTCCAGTGAGTCACACATAAGTAACTGTCCAAGAACTGTTAGGTGGACTGAAGGAATGCTATTATCCAAGAGAGCATTTATCTCTTTAGTCAGCGTCAGGTTGACTTTATTAATCACTTTAAGAGCCATACTGTCACTGTGTTTCAAGTAGAAAATGCAAACTTCTTCTCCCTTTTTGACATTGACCTCTGTTTCAGACTTGGTGTCATTTAGTGGTTGTTGATCAAACCAAAGCTCTGTTTCAAGGCTTTTGCAGCAGACCATCTGAATGCTGCCAAACATCTGCTGGCACATGTTAGTTGCGTCTTCTTGTGTAATTTTGCTCCTTGACTGCGCTCTGATGAGGCTGATAAGTCCATGTCTGAAGTGTATTGAAGAGAGATGCTTCTCAAACCCTCCACTAAAATCACAGCTGGCTCCATACTCGCAAAGCGGCATGTGTGAATCCACCACCTTCTCTTCAGTATATCGAGAGAGCATTTTGGGCTGATTATCCTTTGGTAGCAACTGCAGCAGTTGATGATGTTCATAAATATCACTGACCTCAGTGATATTGAGGTTTTCGAGGAGGTGTATTTTGTTCTTCAATGCTTTTTCTAACCTGTGTGCCTGGAACACTGTGTCATTGAAATAGAGCATGTTTGAGGGGTACAACCTACCATCTTTTGAAGGGAGGTGTAAAACCTTTGGTAGTTGAAGGGCTGATTGGCTCCCTTGATTTTTGATTATCTGAAACAGTCGCTTCACGGCATGTTTGATAGTATTCAGCTGGTTTGCATTGAGAGTTTGTTTATCACAGGACTCAGTGTAAATTGCTTCAAGGACATTGCAATACTGCAGTGCTGTTGGCTCCTCATTAACACCAATTTTTTTGAAGAACTCTGCATAGAGGACATCCTTCCCAGGAATTTTGTACAAGTAGGGCCTGAATTCCAGGTCACTCTGGAGTCCTAGAGAGGTCTCTTCGGCTTTCACCAGTTTTGTGTCGTTTTCAACCAGCACAACAGGGAGGCCAGTCAGTGAATGGCTATCAAAAGTATTTGTTTGTAGATGGGCATATGCAAGACGAAACACTTCAGCACGAGTTTCGATCAAGTCATCAGTTTGACATGGTACGTGACAGATTTTGCTGATGTTTGTGGTGACGTACGGGCCAGGTGGCCTTTCAAGGGCTCCATGAGTCACCATTTGCACCTTTTCCTTCATTGACCAATAGCCTGGTATTATTGGCATTGAAGTCCAAATCAGACGTTGATCTCTGATCACTTCATCACTTTCAATCAAAGATCCCCTGATTGCAACAGCAGTCCTCTCAGCTGCAAGTGGCTGATGGTAGGCACACAGTTCTTTACCAGTTGCTTTAGGAAAAATGAATTTGATGTCAGCAATTTTCTCCATCAACTTCTTTTGTTCTTCATTTTTGCTCTCTTGTGTCAAGGCTGTTTTCAACAGTTTCAATGACTTCTTTTTCAACTCCTTAAGTTCGAATTGGCCTTTTGCCTCTCTTTCTATTTGGTATGCAAAATCTATTATCTCCTCCTTTGACACAACATGTTTCATTCCAAATGCTGTAAGCAGTGCTTTCACTTGTAACTGCTGGGTTGCATTAAACTCATTCCAAAAGCTCTCAGGTACAAATTTGTCTTGAGGCAACATCATCTTGTACATTTCCACACTTTCATCAAAGTAGTGGGACGCTTTCTCCAAGTTCCCATGGGCACTCTGAATCAATTTCACATCCTTCATTGAAAAGATGATTTTGTCCTGATGCTCATTATAATTGTGAGCATGTTGTACTGATAACAACATTTTGAAACAGTGAAGAATCTGTCTCTCTGTGAGCTTGTGTAGGACAGGCAAGATGAACTTCATAAAGAAGTCCAAGTCAGATAGGATTTGAATGTTCAACTGGTAAGACAGTGGCTCATTCTCAAGATTGTACTTGAGAAAAACTGTATTTCTGTGATGCTGCATGAACAGAGCAGGGAATTCTCCAACTGAGATTAACTTCATGTTGAGGATGAATACCTGTTCAAGATTATCAAGCGGCACTCGCTCACCATGTATGGTTTCAAATAATGGCAAGGATGTGAGCTTTCTCTGATAATCCTGTTTGTTTTTGGACATTGATATTCCAGATTGTAAAAAACTTTGAAGTTGTCTTAACTCTTTGTCTGGAAGGTGGCGAAACTCACAATGCTTGAGTTTGTAGACTTCATCTAATACAGCATTTGCATCATTGGTATTCATGAGTTCAGGGTCTAAAAGTGAATGTATCTGTGTGCCCATCTCAGTGTAGAATGACCAATTAAGCTTTGTGTAGCCAAGTTTAAAGAGAACACTTGATATGTCCCCTTCTCTGCCAAAATGAATCACACTTGGCATGTCTTTCATTGTTTGGAGAAAGGGTCTGTTATTTAACCTTGGACACACAACAGGTATTATACAACAGTCACAGAACAACTCCTTGACAGAACTCAGTTTCACAGGTTGTTTAGTTCCCTTATCTTGTGGTGATGATGTTGATGTGAGTTGGCTTGTGAAGAATTGCCAAAGTTCTTTCAGCCACTTCAGTATTGTCTCATTTGGGACATGGAGGTTAGAGCTTGGATCAACTGCACAGTCTTGCAGGAATCCTTGAAGTAAAGGTTTTACATACTTCACTGACATGGGAATTGTCAAATTGTGGAGAAAGCCGCCATGTTGTAGAATATCCTGGTGGTCCATATTGATACGATAATGTGCAAAATCTGCCTCATACTCAGAGAACAAGCCATCATATCTTGACATCAGCTTGGGAGATTTACGATTGAACACTCTTAGAACTTTATCTTTTGTGAGAAGAAGTGGAAGCCCATTGATTGAACTACAGTTGTCTTTGTTGATATCTTTCAAGCAGAACTGTAACAGCGTGGAGCATCTGCTGTCATGTCTAATCAGAGTGTGTGAGATAGGTAAAGGTAAACCCCTCTCAGTTAGGTTTGAGTCGTTGAGGGGTTTTTCTCTAAGGAAATTCCGCACAGTTGAAGGACTGACTGCATTCAATTCAATTTCAGCAGTTTTGAAACCTTCCCAAATTTCTGACATTTTTGTGGTAAAAGGCACTAACTTCATTCCAAGATCCTCTAAAATAGGATTCATATAGGTGCTCCGTGGGTTAATCAGGTGAGGTGCATTAGTCAGTTCTGTCTTTCTGACAGTACACCAGTCAAAAGTAATCTCTGTAACTGTCCGATGTGCAATTTTCTTTACTGAGCTCCGTACCACTGGAATAACATCAAGTGCTTTCTCATTTATTGATCGATACACCTCTTGTACCATACCATGCCAATCTTGAGCAATGTCTGTTGAGACAGTTGGGAAAAAACACAAGTAGGAGCTATCAAGAACTGTCCATGACTCATCAGCTGCGGAACAGACTTTCACTTTTTTAATGCTACCACGGAGGTAATGAATTAGTTCTGCATACAACGGAGCTATGACGTCCTGTTTTAAAGACTCATTCCAATTAGTTTTCAGACTTTGGCCATCTGCTTTCCAAAGGTCCCTCCTGGAGGAATCAACCTCAAAGTTTCCATTGACATGTATTGGAAGTCCAGTTTTGCCAGGCAGAGGAAGTGAGCAAAAGACTCCTCCATTGAAGTCTCCCATTGTGACTGGCTTAGGATGCACACGTGCAGCTAGTGCTGCTTGGGGTATAATGTCTGAATGTTTCCTCTCTTTTCCAATGCTGCTTTTGAAGGAGCCAAACTGATCTGCAATGACCCATTTACTTTGTAGTTGATCGTTGGTTGAAATGCTGACACCATAAATTGCCTTGTATGGTTTTACTTGTTTGTCAGATTGCAGTGCCGTGCATAGATGGTTTTGAAAAGAACATCTTTCTTCATTGCTCTTCTCTGAGAGACGTTTTTCAACTGTGAAGGTTGTGCGGAGGTCTTGGGAGTGTTCGTTTATTTCATGGAATTGTATTTTGCGGATGTTTTTCAGAAACAGGATCAATCCTTCAGGATCTTCAGACAGGGCTTTGGACAACTCAATCATATCCTGATTAGTCACTCCCTGATTTGATATTTTGGAGTTGTTTGCCATGACATCTGTTCTAAGAGGCAGTCTGAACATGGTGCCATCTCCAAGTGCAAATTGATCTGGAAGAAATGACTTGTAGACATCATCATACATCTCCTTAAAAACCTTTGCTAGTTTGTAACCACACCCATTAGGTTGTTTTCCTGACGAACCTTCAATGTATTTCAGATTTGGATCAGAAATGCAGAGAACTTTGTCCCCAGTCATGATTGAAGGGCAATCTGTCAAATGGTAAACAGAGTTGAATCCAAGACCGTATTTTCCTGTTTTCCCTTGAATGTCATGTTTTCCACCTTCTCCTAGCTGTTGAATGCCTTTCAGATCTGCATCAGAAAACACCTTGTTGTTGTATACACATAGTGCCGGGCCCTGTAGCTGGTTCCATTTCTTCCCAAATGTTTTCTTCGTGCCATGCTGCCTTTTGTCCCAAACAAAGTGAATTTCTGTTGCCTCTGCATCATCTGCATTTTGGATGAGCTCTTTCAGGATATCCTTCTTGGCCGGATAAGCTGAAATTATGTTTTTAATTCGGACAGTCAGTTGCTCTCGCTGTTCAAACTTAAAAGCAAAGGGTGAGATGTTCTCCACTAAATGATCTTGCAGAGTTTGATGCCTGGTAGTTTTAATTCCAAAATACTGAGCCATGACACGTGGGATATTCTCATGGCACAAAGTGACAGCTGCAGTGTCTGGCATCCAGGGGCTGTCATTGAAATATAGTTTGCTTGCAGGCTGTAAAACACCATGTTCATTAGGTATGAGGCAGTCACTTAGATTTTTCTCTTTAGCTTCATACAATCCTCTGTATAATATTGTTAGGCAAATTGTGAGATCAGATTTTGGAAGGGGGTTGGATCCATGGAGAGTATGCAGTGTCTTGAGTACAGTGAGACACTGATCAACTGTGAATTTCTTTTCAACACCCACACATTCCCACAGTTTTGTGAAGCCTTTGAAGACTGTTGGAAGCACATGGAGATATGGTTTTGCTTCAAATTCCGCATTTTCGGCCACAGATTTCACATGCTCAAACGTGTCCCCAACAAGAATAAATGGGAATGAATGTGCAGTCTTTGAAATGAGTTTGGAATCCCCCAAATTGTAGAGCCACTGATCCAGAAACTTGTAGCATTCATCAGCTATTTTTTGAAGTGTAGACTTGGAATTGTTGAATGATTTTGTTTCCTTACAAGCTTCTTGCAGCTGCTGAAGTACAGTCTCAGGTTTCAAATCAGAACTTTGATGAATTCCCAGAATGTTGAGGACTGGATCAGCACTGTGCAGGTTCAGATTTGTACGATCGAGCACAGGATTTGTCATGTTTACAAGAAAGCGACATTGGTCATTAAAAACATCAACAGGCTTCCAAAGTTTCACCATTTGGTCTTTTTCACTGTTTGGAGGAAATGCTGGAATAAATGCAGTATTCCTTAGTAGATCCCAGTAGGAAGAGTCCTCCTCTTCATTGGAACTCCTCAGAACTTCAAGGATGCACTTCAGATGTCCATAGGCTTTGCTTTTGTCTTTGCTCCAAACACTGGTGATTTTGTCAGCTCTGTCTAAGATGTCTTCCAATGGGAGTTTGTGATTAAGCATTCCCAATTCCAGAAGCCGCTGAATCCTTTTGGGGGAACAAAAGTCACTTTCAGTCCCTCCAAGCAAGCGTCCTTCGTTATTATCAAACAGGCAGGCTACTTTCCCAGCTGGATTCACAAGCTTCTTGATATACTGGAGCTGTCCACTCTGTGTGGGAATGCATGGATAACACTTAAGTAGATTGTCAATTGGCTCAGTGTTGAGGTCAATAGCATGCAGCACAAGAGCATTTCTACTCTCAGGGTCCATGGTACTCAGGTTGCTAAACACCACTTCATTGTAAAACTTTTCCCAGTTCCACATTCTGCTCTGTAGGGCCTTTTCCAAGCCAGCATCTCTGAAGCTGTTTCTTGCCCACAGTGGAAGAGGAACAACATGGTTAGGTGCCTTTACATAGTTCTGACACACCTTCATTGCAAGCATGCCAATCTTTTTGTCCTCTTCAATGCTTTGATGTAAAAATATAGCCTTGTCAATTGAGCACCAATGTATACCATCATTGAAGAGCTCAAGGGGCCTGCTGGAGCACTGGGTGATGGCAAAGTAAAAGGCATCTACCAGAGGCTTAAAAGTATCACTCACTTTCTCCCTGTCAGGCCAAAAGGTGTGATAACAGTAACTTTCTAGCTCCCCATTTTCAGCCATACTCTTCAGAGTTAAAAGTACTGTGATATATGCCGTGGCTGTAGGATCCTTAAGAAGAGCTTGGTTCCACTGATGTTTTACTCCAGTCTCCCATAAGCCTTTGCGATTGGAAGTCACAGCAAATGCTCCATTTATATTCACAGGAAGGCCAGTGTGAATGGAAAGAGGGAGGAAGCAAAATGCCTGTCCAACTAGATCAGTCCGGGATGCGACCCATTTCTTGGTTTTTGGATCATTGTGCAAGGGTACAGCGATTCCCCCGACAGGCAAAGAGAATTTGGCTTTCTTGTCATCTTTAAGGGCCATTTGTAAGGAGTCCTGTGTCCCGAAGCAATTGTACAGAAGCCAGGCCTGGACATTAGAGCCATCACGATGTTGGGTTATTTCAGCAATGCTGACCGTGCAGCAGTCAATTACTTCTTTACATTTTTCTTCAAGTTTCATCAGTTTTTTCTCAGCGTCGCGCTGCTTTAATGTATGGGTTTCATCTGGAATCGCTGTTTTTTTCAAAACTGTTTTTGAAACTGTGAAAATGGTTTTGATATGCTCCTCTTTTGGAGGAGTTGGAGCATTGTCTGCAATGTTTTGTAGAGATATGGTGCTGACATTCTTCAGAAACAGCAGGTGAGTTTGTGAGTTGTTGGCTAAGTGCTGCTGGAAGGTGACAATACTGTGTTTGTCATACACCTTTGTACAGATTTCAGATGTGAGAGCCTCTTCACGTGTCCGGAAAGGTAGTTTAATCAGAGTACCTGGGTAGAGAGTAGGAGTATTTGCTTTGGAGAAATTGCAATCGAAAATGCATTCATATGGTCTGAACTGACCAGAAAACCAATGCAAGAGTCGCTGTTGAGAGAGGTCCAGCTTGATTCCAGGATTTGTTTTGCTTTTGATATGCTTCTTCAGGTGGTTGACATTTGGATCAAGAATGAGAAGATGGTTGCCACTGAGGATGGAGGGAACATCTGTCACGTGATATACAGTGTTAAATCCAAGTCCAAACTTCCCAATTTTCTCAACCATATTAGCCTTTGAGGCGGCTCCTACCCTGACAATGTTTCCCCAGTCATCTTCTGTGAATAGCTCATTATTGAATGCCCAAAGACATGGCCCTTGGCAAAGAGACAT
Source organism: Gymnoscopelus braueri (assembly GCF_963280865.1). Taxonomy (NCBI): domain Eukaryota; kingdom Metazoa; phylum Chordata; class Actinopteri; order Myctophiformes; family Myctophidae; genus Gymnoscopelus; species Gymnoscopelus braueri. Next base: position 36,778,342 of record NC_137618.1, read on the forward strand.
GCCAGGGTCAATCAGACTTTCAGGAGGGGCATTGTGCACTCTGAAATCCACCATGAACTTGCAGTCTTTTGCACGAGCATCCTCAGCATTTTGTATCAGCTCTTTGAAAATGTCATTTTCTTCATCATATTCATTAAGAATGTTCTTAATCCTTGTGGTTATGGGTTCATGCTGCCCACATTGTTCTATTCCCACTTGTTCTGGACTGAGGATTCGGGTGCTCAGAAGTGGAACCTTCAGCCACTCAGCAGTTGCTTTTGGTATCTGCTCATGGATCACATAAAATTCTTCCTCATCCTTATTAAGTGCCTCCAATCCATCTCTGCTTATGTCACAGAAGACTGTTGTTGACAGTGGTTTGAGGGTAAATCGGTCACCCTCTGCCCTGACGGGTACCGGGATATCACCATTAACAGACTTCTTCTCTCTCCATGTCCAGTTAAGAATAGCTATTGAGACATTCAGCTCAGATGAACGTGCAAACTTCTCTTTCCTTCCATCAATGCTTTGCTTGATATCATTAAGTATACCAATTGTTTCTTCATCTGAAAGGCATGGCCTTAGTCCAAACTTGCTCAACAATCTCTTAAATGGTAGAAATTCTTTTGGCACCTTCTTAATGTAAG